>NC_048411.1:15969161-15988831 GCF_013103735.1 Etheostoma cragini
CTCAGTCCGTAGGGAGTTGGGTTGGGAACCAGAGGGTAAGGACCAAAGTACAGACTGTGGATCGGTAGCTGGAGAGATGACACTTCACCTCCTAGGCACTGCCAGGTGCCCTTGAGCAAGGCACTTCATCCCCCCAACCGATCAGGACACTGGCGGCCCACTCACTCTGATATCTCTCCATTTGTGCATGAATAGGACCTGAGCATGTGTGTGTGTATTTCAGGACTGTGTGTAGTGATTACTAACAAATAAAAAAAGTAAATTGTAAATTGTCCGATGCTTTAGTTTGTGAACACAAGTCAGTTACAATAACATTATGATGGAAGTAAATGGTTGCTTTCTTGATTAGTTTCAATGCTTTTGTTTTCTTTAGATTTAATATCTTTATGTAAAGCTTGTCAAGAAATTATGTAATCTGTTTACAAGCCAAACAGACAAACTTACAAAGCTTGTAGAATGGAGAACATTAAATTCAATTCAATTCAATTTTATTTATAGTATCAATTCATAACAAGAGTTATCTCGAGACACTTTACAGATAGAGTAGGTCCCAACAGTTCTAGTAGTTTCCTCCAGAGCAAGCAAAAGTGCGACAGTGGCGAGGAAAAACTTCCTTTTAGGCAGAAACCTCGATTAGACCCAGGCTCTTGGTAGGCGGTGTCTGACGGGCCGGATAAACGACTACAGACTGGACACTTTCAGAGCCTGATCATTTTCTCACTTGCAGCATATCAAAATTAGAATTGCCATCAAACAGTAATGTTCAATGTAATTGAAGCAGAAACCCCGGTAAATCGTCTGCATTAATGTATGACTTAATATACAGTAAGTCATTCTTACAGCAGGCCTATATTCGGTGTTCTCAACAGCTGCTTTTAACTTCTTCAGTTCAGTGAATCCCTGCAGCCATGTGAAGCCACAATAGATCAATCTGCAGCATTGTGTCAGGGACATTAAAGGGATAGTTCGGATGTTTTGGAGCTGGGTCGTATGAGCTATTATCCGTACTCAGTGTATTACCTATAGTAGATGGAGGTTGGCACGCCCCAGTTTGGAGAAGCAGGCAGGAGTAGTGACATGCAATATACTGATGTAGACAGGGACAGCAGCCTAAAGAATTTTAGATTTTTCTTTTAAATCAATGTCAGTTTGAGTGTGCATAATATACCCAAACCTGTTTTCGTGAACCATACGTTTGAAAAGCTACGCAAAGTTAAGCACTGTATTTTGTATGATTTACAAAACAATTACGTGCTTTGTGCACCACATGGACTGTATAAGAACGGGAGCAGATTTTGCTGTCAGGGGGGGAAAAAAGACTTTCACCTGAGTAATATGTGCTCCTTAGGAAGGTTTTAATACAAACCATGATCTTTTCATAAATTTCACTAGTTGTTTTGGTGCCTAAACCTAAGAGTATATTTACAGTTGTGAAGAAGGAGGAAAATATTTTCTCTATAAACTTCATTCGTATGACTTCAACATACACAACCTCCTAGTATGTACTCATTAAAGTTGACATGTGACACCAAAAGTGATCAGAATCACAGGACTTGGAGGAGAAAGGAATCTGTGAAAGACGAGAAAACCACATTACACACTCCCATGTCACAATTTTAGCAACTTTGTAAAAGCAGTAATCTGACTGCTAAAACTTTGTTTCATCCTAATAATGACAGACAGAAGTGTGAATATAGGTGGAGTTCTAAATGCGCTTTTGTGATGTGCACAGGGAGCCTTTACACACTAGGCATAAAATCATTTCTGGAGAATATTTATCAAAAATCTCATTGTGTAAATAACATTTTTTTATAGCACCAATAGTCAACCACACAATATATTCGTAATATATCGACATTGAAGTATTTGGTCAAGAGTATTTTTATATTTGATTTGCGCAGTAACGCTCAGCACTTACCGGAAAAGTTCCCCCCAGAGTAACGGGTTATCTGTTGGTCCATTTCTTTAACTGTCTATGGCGAGAACTCTTTCCGCTGTACCTCTTTTGTGTGTTTCAAAGTTTTGTCCAGCAGGTGGAGCTCTAACACCGACTAGTGCACTAACACTCATTTCCTTGTAAGTAAAGGTATGAACTAAACACCAAGAGAAGATTTGGTTGAAATACACTCCCGTCATTTATGTTTTTAAACGTGCTTGTGTTGAGCTAATTTTGAAGAACATGTGAATAGTTGGAAAAAAAATGTCGAACTTTTTTAGTTTGTGAACTTTGTTTACTTTCACTTTCATCCGAATGGAGGATGTGGCGCAGCAACTCTCAGCCTGGTGAGTAAATTACCAAACTAAATACAAACAGATGAACAAACTCCGTGTTGGTAATTAGAAAAAGATTTGATATTATTATATTATCAAGCGTGTCGGCCTACAACGTAATTCATCTGATTGTTGATGGTTGTCGGACAGCTTACTGTAGGGAAGGGTGGGCCTCTACTGCACGGCTTGTAAAACATAGCGGTTACAAAATCAGAATTAAATAAGAAAGTCTTGATTTCAAAGCATCCCTAACATTATAGACTAGACTCGCACACAGCAGGGTAGACTGACAGATGTTTCGGATCAATATGGACAAACTTTAACCGGAAAGAAATGACGTGCTTACTGAATCTGCTTCATTCAGAAGAAGAAAATTGATGTAACCCTTTTTAGAATAAGCGATATGTCTGAAGATTTGGTCAGTTTATGATTTTTAAGATCTAAAGCATTTTAATAAAGCTGTTTCTGTTTGACTGTAAAGTAATCGCCACCGCATAGAAAACTAACGAGGAAGAAAACCCCTTATTCATGACGTCTACTGTAATAAAGGCTACTGAGGCGTTATACTTCTTTCTAGCCTGCTGTCACTTATTAAAATAT
This sequence comes from Etheostoma cragini, assembly GCF_013103735.1. Classification (NCBI taxonomy): domain Eukaryota; kingdom Metazoa; phylum Chordata; class Actinopteri; order Perciformes; family Percidae; genus Etheostoma; species Etheostoma cragini. The sequence continues at coordinate 15,972,033 of NC_048411.1, forward strand.
TACTGCTGCTAGGCTATCACTTAGCCTACTATAAGACTGGCATATCTAAACAAGTCATGTTAAAGGGATTGTTTGTAAGAATATAATATTGTTTAACATGTTGCAGTTTCTTTGGAAATCTTTAGATCATTCGAGGAGTGGGCACATTCCTCAAAGTTTATTTATCCAATGTCTAATTATGATATCGTAATTCATCTATATAGTGTCTATACTGTACAGTGTGATCACACTCTACTCACATGTCTCTCAACATATGTAGTTGAAATGTCAGTTATGTCTATTATAGAATTTAAATGTATTTGTTTGAGATAGTGTTTTTTGAACATTTAAGCATGTTATCCTGTTCTACAAATGTAATAGAAACCCCAAATACAAGTATGAACGTTAAATGAGCATGATATTGTAACTTTAACATGTCAGTATGTTGTTATCTTACTCTGTAGTGATTGGACTTAGGGACTACAGAAGTTTGTGGAGTTTTTATTCCTGGTGTTTCAGCTTCTTGATGTTTGTGACAATAACAGATGATTGTGTAACAGCTGCTTAAAAATACAGATTTGAAGTGATTGAAGGAAAGACATCTTACAGGCCTCATTAATCCTTACAGGATTCAACAATTGATCTGTACTATCATCGGGGGACAATGGATTTGTTGTGTGGGCACAAAATGAAACATACAAATTGAACATTAAAAGAAAACGCACCAGAGAAATGATCCACCCTTAAATACTTATAATTCAAATAACTCTTCTCCTGGATGTCACAATGAAAGCAGACTATTAGTTTGTCTCCCTGTATAAATAAATATGGAGGAATAATAGGAAGTCTAGATTTATATTGTATCCCAATAAAGTTAAAAGTCTGTCACACCTTCGGTTAGGATTATGCAACAAAATATTGGACTATAAAGTTCAGACACCTTAACTGCAGTCAGTCTTTGACATAGATAACATGATAGCAACATAGATAACCCATGTTACTACGTGAGACAAGCACAAAGGTGTCAAAGGTGTCCTGGATACAGGGATCCTTTTTTAACCAGTTTGTTATTTTGTGTTTGAAGGGTTATACAACCAACCGCTGGTCTCCAGCTGAGCTTCTTCTAGTGTTTCCAGCATAGTGACAGTATGGCAGCTTCCACAGCATCTGGTGAGTACAGTCAGATTTACAGCAGAAAAATGCATTGACTCTATTCATTTCTTCAAAGGGGCTATATTTTATGTTAAATTCCTCTTAGCAGGCAAAAGGTTCTGTCTCATAGGTCAGTACTAGGACAACATCTATACCACTAGATGGAGACACAGGATTCAGTATTTGATAATCGGTTTTAATCCATTACTGCCACTGCTTTCAGTTCGTAGCCTACTTTCTTAAATAAAGAAATCCAACATCCCAATACAATATTGAATTAATGTCACTAATAATAAATACTATCTTGCAGTGTAGAGGTAAGTAGGTATCAGTATTTTTTTCTTTTGGGTCAGTGCTCCATCTAATAGGAACACAAACTCTAACTAACAATATCTACAGTCTCTAACAATATCTAGTATTAATCTTACATTGTTTATCATGTTAATAGCTGTCTGTCTAACTAACAATATTCTAGTATCTATCCTATAGTGTCTATCATGTTAATAGCAGTGTATCTGGACCTCAAGAGCGTTCTGAACAGTTAATAGTCTGGAAGACTTTTTAACTTTAACCTTGGCTAACATTAGCTTAGCAGACAAATGGAGACTGAAAATAGTTAGCAGGACCCTTTGGGTGCCATCAGATTACAGAACAGTGAGTTGTTATGTAGCTAAAATGGACAACCTATTATTGTAATGACAAACTACCGCTATTTACTTTCAAGATGAGCATTTATGAAAAATATTTTAAAGAGAATTGAATAAGTATTCATCTTTCACAGCTAGTCATGTTAGGAAGGGATAGCATCACAACCTGTGGACAGCAGCAATGATAATAGCCACCAAACACTCTTTTAATAAGCAGGCTGTATATGTGGGAAATATATTTAAGGATACGTTGACATTTTCTGGTGGAAAGTTAGACAATAATGTCAGTCCCCCACATAATTTCCTTATGTTTACTGTAATAATACATGTTTTATACATTGAACCTCATTTGAGCTTCAACAATAATACTGCAAGTGTCTGTCATTCTCCTACTGATTCAACATAAAATAATCTCAAATGTTGCATTGACTGAGGTTTGATTTTCTGAAATGCTATTTCTCTGTTTTCTTACAGAAGGAAACAGTGTGAGACCTCTGCGCCACTGCAGCAGCTGTCCGATTCTTCCCCCTTCCAGTGAGTTCAGCTGATCTTACTCATTAAGTGTTATGTTAGTTATTCTTCAGTTTGTCTGGAGCTGTTGTCAGAGCAGCAACTACTTCAGCAGCTGTGCTACTAAACCCACAAATCTGCAGCATATTTGTAGGTGAAGCCCATACATGAGCTCATTTCAGATACAAATGACTATCATTATGGGCAATAACTTATTTTAACCATGTATAAAAAAGGCTATGCATTTTGATCTAATTTGTTCTTTTAAAATTAAATTAAATTGTGTTTGTGATAGTACATAGATATTATGGTTAAATTAACAAAATGTTTGTGTGCTTCAAAACACACAAACAATTAGTTTAACCGATGGGACTAGAAAATATTAATTTATTATTTAAATATTAATTGATGATTAATTGATGATTAAATGACACATTGTCATTTAAACAATTAATTTAGCAGATATATCTGGATTTGAAAGTCAGCTCTATTGGAATAAAACTCAATCATTTATGAGTAATAAATCTTTTAAATGTAATATCTATTCTTCAAGATTTTGGAAGTTTTTTTTGATTGTCAGAATTATTTCGGTTGCAAGGTGATTTCCTAAGCTTTATTAACTCCAACTGTTCAGCTACATTTAAAGGTGCTGTCTTTAGTAAAAGTGTTATGGTAGCTCATCATGAGGACAATCATGTATAATATAATATAATTGTAAAATTTACTATAATTAGCACAGAGCCCCTTATTTGCTCCTGGGTGCTTTATATGGGCAAGTCTGCTCATGGCTTTATTGCAAGCCAAGATGAATTCCTCTTAGCTTAAGACACAATGGGCCTGAGTTTTGCTTGTCAGCTGGAAAAAAGAGAAATGAAAATGTTGGTCCAGAGTCAGAGCCTGGTCCATAGTGACACTTAATTTAGTAGGTAGAGGGAAGAGACCAAGTAGTAAGTAGGGAATCATCTATAATCCAGTTTTGGTCAAGTGAGTGTCAAAGTTCAGGCAGTTATTTAAAATGGACAATTTTGTCCCCTTTGGAGGATTAAATGAGATGATGTATTGTTGAATATCATCTGTGTAGCAGTGCTTGCAGATACCTTTTAAAGTGTCTTATTATCTGTGGATGCATACACAAGGCAAACAAAATAGGACCAACACAAAGTTTCGCATTATTAACTTTTATTCATTCAGGGAAGGTTCACTGAGAGGCAGCCTCTGTCTCTATAACACTGGGGGAGTTGAAGGTTAGGGGCTTGCTCAAGGGCACCTCCGTGGTGGTAATAAGGGAGGGAAAAGTGCTGCTCTTTCACTCCGGGTCTGGGGGTTAAACCAGCAACCCCATGGTCATAAGCGTTGGTCTCTAACCATTAGGCCGCCAGTGTCCCATATAGTTAGTTATGGAGGCATTATTACCAACATCGACTCCTATCAGAGAGGTAGGAGGAGAACCACTGCAGGACTGACCCAAAGATACACACCCCTTGCCAACATCTGTTTATTAGCAAACTGTGGTTCCCGGTGGCAAAAGCTGCAGTGAGATGCAATAGTACCAAAAAGAAAACACTCTCCTGCATCACCATGTTTGAAAAATATAATTTGAAAAAAATAACTGAAAATAGCTTTTTCTTTTGAGTCCCCCTATGGAAGCCAGACTGATACCTGTTGCTGCTAGCAACTCCTTTCTATAACTTTGCCCATTGCTATACTGGGCAACTTGGATATAGGCCTCTAAGTAAGGGTAGAGACTTCTCTTTGACAACATACTTCAGATGTGAGTCCAAGGTCTAGATGGTTGACAGCTTTTTTGCTGGTCCACCAGTTAGGGTGTATGTTTCATCATAATCTTGTTAGATTGGTCTTGTATCAGGTTCAGTGCTTGTTTTTCATTCTAATTCATGTTTCGCTTTTCAGTGTCAGAGCTGAGGGTGGTTCTGCTGGGGAACAGCTGGTCTGAGAGGAGTTCAGTGGGAAACTTCATACTGGGAGAGACTGTTTTCAAGACTGAGGAGGAACCAGACCACTGTCTGAGAGAAAAAGGACAGTTACAGGACAGAGGGATCGTTCTGATCAACACTCCAGATCTGCTGCATCCCAACATCTCTGAAAGCAAACTAAGAAAACATGTAGAAAACTGTGTGAGACTCTCTGATCCTGGACCTCAAGTGTTCCTGCTGGTTCTACAACCTGAAGACTTCACTGGGAAACACAAAGTAAAGCTTTGCCAAATCTTGAAACTCTTCAGTTATCAATCATTTGACCATTCATTGATACTGATATCAACACCCAAAGAGGAGAGATCAGCTTTCAAAGACAAAGATGGACAAAACCAGTCATTAAAAGACATGATCACAATGTGTAGATACAGATACTTGAAGCAGAAGAACTTTACACTTTCAGAGCTGTTAACACGTTTAAATCAAACTGCAACAGAATGCAATGGAGAGCATGTGAGCTGTGATGTATTTGAGGATGCAGGTTTGAGCATGACACCAACATCTGGACACATCAGACCAGCTTTAAACCTGGTTCTGTGTGGGAGGAGAGGAGCTGGGAAGACTTCAGCAGCCAAGGCCATTTTAGGACAGACAGAGCTTCGTTCAGTCTCCAACTCATCAGAGTGTGTTAAACATCAGGGAGAGGTGTGTGGACGTTTTGTTTCCCTGGTGGAGCTGCCTGCCTTGTATGGAGAAGGTCAGGAGGTAGTGATGGAGGAATCATTAAGATGTATCTCCCTCTGTGATCCTGAGGGCGCGCATGGCTTCATCCTGGTCCTACCTTTGGGTCCCCTCACTGATGAAGACAAGGGAGAGTTAGAGACCATCCAGAACACTTTCAGCTCTCGAGTCAATGACTTCACCATGATTCTGTTCACTCTGCAGTCAGACCCTAAAGCTCCAGCTGTTGTTAAGTTTCTAAAGAAAGACAATGGCATCCAGGAGCTCTGTCAGAGCTGTGGAGGAAGATATTTTGTTCTCAACATCAAGGACCAGCAGCAGATCCCAGAGCTCTTGAATGCTGTGGAAAATATGAGAGTTGAAGGATCCAGATGCTTCACAAAGGACACATTCACCAAGGCTCAGGTGGAGAAGGTTTCAAGACTTGAAGCTGAACTGCATGATGTGAAACAAAATACTGCCATAGGAGGTAATGATGAGAGTCAGAGCAGAGAGTGTCTCAGGATGGTGCTGATTGGGAAGACTGGCAATGGGAAGAGTGCAACAGCAAACACCATTTTGGGCAAAAAGCACTTCAAACCCAGAATCACACCAAAGCCAGCAACCAAGTCTTGTAAGAAAGCAATCGGAGAGATTGATGGACAGCCAGTTGTTGTCGTGAACACCCCCGACTTGTTTGACAAGAGTTTGTCTGATGATAAAGTTCAGCAGGAGATTCATAAATGTATCAGCATGTTGTCTCCTGGACCTCATGTGTTCTTACTGGTGCTGCAGATCGGGAATTTCACACAAGAGGAAAAAGACTCTGTGGAACTGATAAAGAAATATTTTGGCAAGAAGTCTAAAGATTTCATCATCATCATATTCACCAGAGGAGACGATCTGGAGGATGAGTTATTTGAGAGTTATGTCGAACACTGTGATGGCTTTGTCAAAAAACTCATCATTGACTGTGGAGGGAGATACCAGGTCTTTAACAACAAAGATGACACAAACCGCACACAAGTCAAAGAGCTGCTGACCAATATCGAGACCATGGTGAAGGAAAATGGCGGCTGCTACAACAATGAGATGTTTGACGACACAGAGGGATACGTACAAATACAAGTGCAGAAGATCTTGAAAGAGAAGGAAGAAGAGATGAAGAAAAAGGATGAGGACCTCCGGAGAAAACACGAGGAAGACTTGAAAACACTAAAAAACAAAGTCAAAGAAGAGGAGAGAAAACTGAGAGTAAAACAGCTACAGGAAAAAGATGAATGCATCAACGAGGAGCGGGAGAAGAGAAAGAAAGAACGGGAAGAAGACGAGAGGAGACACAAAAAACAAGAAGAAGCTATGCGACAGGAATGGAGAAGAAAATTGGAAGCTTCAGAGAAAACAGCCCAGTTAGAAAGAGAGCTCAAGGAAAACGCTGAGAAGAAGCTGGAGCTGTTTAGAAAAGAGACAAAGAGAGATCGAGATGCCTGGGATAAGGAAAGAAAGGAGACCTGGGAACGAATACGTCAAGAGGATAAAAAAAATCTAGAGGAGGAGAAAAACAGCTTCAGGAAGCTCCAAGAAGAGTACCATTTCAAGAGAAAAAAGTGGATGTTTTATGTGGTTGTGCTGCTGTTGTTTCTCTCGTTTCTATTAAGTTATATATATTTCTGAGTTAGAAACACACAAACTGCAGACAGCCCTACAACAAAGGTGGCAGGTTTACATTTGTTGACTACACTACAGATGTCTCTATCTTGATTACCCAGGGCCATCATGCAAGGAGGGCCCAAAAAGATGCTGGAATGAATAGCTGTGGATGAGGGTAGGGGCCGATAAAAAATGCCTTTCTACAGGGCCCAGAATTTTGTGCTTACGCCCCTGTGTGACAGGAAAGCCATTTTCTCATATGAACTCTGGACAATGTCTTGAGTTTTCCTTTTACACATGTAGCACCCGACAGGAGATTTTTCCTTTGAGGCGTGTTCTTACTTACTGTAAATCAATGTTTCCCAAACTGGGTAATAGCTGTCGGGTCGCGACCCAAAATGGGTCGCAGACCCGTTTTATTGGGTCGCCAATTGGCAGAGTAATGCATATCAATCTTATGAGCGTTCTTTTTTGTTACACTGGTCCGTTTAGATCCGATGCTTTCGGGTTTTTTTCTCTCTCTCTCTCTCTCTCTTCTCTTATCTTAGGAGGGGATAAGAAAATGAGTTGAGAAAAGGGTGAGACACAGAAAGCAGAATAGAGACCTTTTCTGTTTTTGTTTACTTTTTGTAATGGAATAAATATACTTCATATACCAGGGCTGCCAACTGTCACGCATTGGCCGTGAGACACACGCATTTGACTGGTTTCACACGCTCACACGCCACAACCCCGATGTCTCACGCTGAAGTGTCAACCCGGTCGGTCAAATTTCTGAAAGATGAGTTTATCTATAGAACTACCTGTTGAGCCACTCGTGATCGACTATAGTGCTTTCAGAGACTGTGACGGTGTTCAAGAGCGCTCTCCGTCTGTGGAATTTTTTAAATGTCGCAAAATGAGAACATTTTTTTCACGAGCCATCCCAGGTGCACTTCCCCGGCTTCAGGTATGTGCTCTGAGTATCACAGACCGTCCGTCGCTTCGTGTCCACTCTCTGTAAAGATAGAGGTGAGCAGCGCGGCTGGCAGCGAGCAGCTTCAGTTCATGTTAGCGGACCCGCTCTGCTGTGGGGGGGGGGGGGGGGGGGGGGGGGGGGGGGGGGGGGGGGGGGGGGGCAGTGACACGTTGCATCCGTGCATGGATCTCCGATGAAGAGCAGCGTACAGCTCCTATAAACTCTGTCAGAGACCCAAATGGGCCTCAGTGTCTGTCAGACGGAAATAGAGTAAGTGGGGCCCAGAGGATGAGGGCCAAACATTACTAAGCCTTTGTACAAAGGTTAAAGGATTTGAATTTATGTAAATCAGTGTTTCTCATTCTTTAGAATTTCAGGGGTCTTAGTTGATCCCCCAACATTAATTTAACTTTGGGTCCCTGGTCCCTACACCAGGGACCCCAAAACCTGTTCACCACAGACCCAGATATTCTCAGCTGATGCTACTGTTATATTATGCTACTGTCTCTTCATGTGATTCATTATGTTTGGCCCTAGGGAGAGCCCCATCCCCCACATATAACACATCCCAGTTTAAACCCTGAATGATAATGATGCTGAAAGAGCCAAAGAAATTTCTTTGTATGTGGCAAAATATGCCCCCCCCAAATCTCACTCCAAGGTTTGGGGGAAAGTTAGCAGCTCTGATATACATTTAAATTCATGGTTTGTTTGGTCTTTTGTCCACAGTTTAAACATGTAGATGTTACAATGATTCATGGTCTATTTTTGTAAAGTCGGGTCCCGGGGAGACACCAAATTTCTCTTTTGGGTCTTGAGCTGAAAAAGTTTGGGAACCACTGCTGTAAATAATCCGTTGGATCTAGGCCGGGGTGGTGCCTGGGTAGTTCCATTCGTTACATTTTTTACAATCCTGCCGTCCGCCCTCACGACAGAACTTCCTGAATCTTGTTTCTCCATTGAGACATTTATTATGTAATTCTTCCTCCTCAGACAGGGTTCAAAACCCATCTAGCACCATCTACCTGCCAAATCCTGGTGGCTGGTAGATTTGCTTGACTTACTAGTCAAAAAAACAATGATAGTCGAGTGTATGGTAAAAATCCACTTGCCATTTGGCTGGTGGACGAAAAGTTTTTTTAACCCTGTCCTCAGGTGTTTTTTCTTCCAATAATGTGCTAGCCCGATGATAGAAACGGCATCAAAATGCCCACACATTCACTGTCAATTCTCCAGACAATGAGCTGCTCTATTCACACATGGGCCGTTGGAGAATACACAGTCTTTGTATTAAGGAGCTGGCATGGTAAAGTGTGTTTAATGTCCGGTCAAACTGATTTGGACATCTGAAGCTCCTCCATGTAGTGTCTAGATAAGTTCAGGGTTGCAGTGCATGTGTAAAAGCACTTAATATTAATATGTGTATATTTATAATAAATATAATAACCGTAAAGTGTAGACTCTGTATCATGACTGACATCACTGACACTAACATGACCTGACATACGTGTTTATCTTAGCTTAGCGTAGTAGAAAGACTGGAAGCACTGGCTGTCATCAAAACTCAAAAAACACTCCCTCTAGCTACTAAAAATTGTCTTTTTAGCTAGTTAGCTACCAGGTGAGTCACAATCCATCCAAATGTAAGGTGGATTTGCTTTTAATTATGAAACATGGCAAAGCTGTATGGTCCAGTTTAAAGATAGGACTCTTAATACGCAGCTTTTGTTGGTCAGTAAATCCTTTAAAAATTGAAAGCTAACTGCTGTTTTGTTTTCTTTTTCTGCAACTCTACATATGCATAAATAAGACAATTCTAAAGGTGTTTGATGGAGCTAGGCTAACAGTTTGCCCTTGCTTTCAGTCTTTGTGCTAAGCTAGCTATCATATTGCTAAAATAAATCTGTATTGAACAGACTCTAATTAGACTTGAAAGCTGTGCAAATAAGATAATTTATTAAAATGTCAGAGAGGTCCTAAGTGAGTTGTTAGTTGTTTGGCTAATCCAATGTGCATTATTTGTTTTATTGTTACTCATATTTTAAATCCATTCATTTACAAATTCCTGTATTTATAGATATTGTCACCTTGATTACTAATACTTGTTAAGCTGGAACACGCTTCTTTGGGTTGCATGTTAGTGAAAATCACAGGGGCTGTTTGGAAACATTTGTGTTGCTGGAAGTAACCCATGTCCTTACCTGTTTTGTACAGCCGAAGTATATAATGCTTTATTGAGCCTTCCAAGCAGCATATGAGAATCACTTTTGGTTGTGATCCATTGTTCCCAATGGAAAACGAGGCTGTACAGAGTTCACAATAGATGCATGTATTATTAAGTCCTGGAGAAGATCCTTTAATTCAGTAAAAGTACTAATACCACACTGTACAATTACTATGTTAGCATTTCACTGAAAATGTATGTACCATAAGTATAATTATGAACTCAAGTTACAGTATTACAAATGTAAAGATGTCCCCTCTGACTCTTGTGTATTCTTAACTTACTGAATGGTTTTGTGTTTAGCCTTCTTTAGCTTCTATGTGGAAACTGTCATGCTTCCTCTAAGTTTCACCAAAAGGTTGTGTCACTGTTCTTTAATGAGCTCTTATATTTGACACTTTCACAGTTCTGATTAAATGCAATTTGTGTACTTTTTTCTAGGTGAAATGTGTATATAATTAAATATATATATTGACCAACTATTCACACCAAAATAAATGTACATGTTCAATTTTCAAAATGTTATTGTAAAAAAGGAAATTTGCAACACATCCATATTTTAAGTCAATAAGAGACTGCAAGTAGTGGAAGGAGGCAGTTGTTATCCTGTGAAAATAATAGAATTGACAGTTGTGTTGTTTTTCCTTACATGAGTTTTCTACTTACACTCTAGAATGCGGACAGTCGGGTTTGACTTCAGGATTGTGATTAGCATTAGTGAAGGCAGCTTGTAAATACTGATGTCTTGGGCCCACATTCGGCAGCTTTGCATGAGAATAGGTGAGTTTCACTCAGACAAATTCAATCCAGATGGTGGTGATGAAGAAGAGGAAGGCCTGAACAGACCAAATAGCTGAAGACATTCACTTGAAATAGTTTCTAAGCAACTTGTTGGTTCTTTAGTTGTCTCAAAATCTGTAAGTCTGCAACTAGATGTTTTTATGGATCTGTATTCAATCAGTGATAGTTTATTCACTAAGTTTCAGGAACGAATTAGAGTGCACTAATACATAGTTATTTGAAGGTTTGACACTGCAGCTCAATCCATTTATTGCAGGCTTATCAAGAACAACTTGTACTATTTTAAATAATTAGCGTGATGTGCATCATGACTGCCAATTTTCAACTGATTCATTGGCAGACCTAGTATTTTGGCACATCCTGCAGTCCATTGGTTGGTGTAAAGCTGCCTCATGGTCTTTATGCAGGTGTCTGTCCAGATGATATGACCTCACAGATAAAATTACATAAATGTTTCTGCTATTGTTATCCTTTTAGCTTTGCATCAAGAAGAGTCATCTGGAGTCAAATCAGGGATGTCCTACATTATAAACCTCTAGGCTTTTGGGCACGTTTGGAGCAAAAATCTTTAGAAATGGCAAAATACATAATATTAAAGTTTGCAAATAGGAAAGAGTGACCAAGTTCATAAATGCTTTATTTGGAACACAGGATGGAAAATATAAAATTGCTTTCACACTGGACATTTGTAAATGGCTACATGGTGGCACTATTTACAGACTACAGCAACCTCTTTTAAGGTCTAGCAAGCTTTCCTTTCAATGTTACCATTGCTTGTAAAAACAAATTACGTTTGCCTTGATGCCATTTACTGCATTTGTTTTTTATGTGGCTGGTGGTTAGGCTTTCCAAATTTATGTGGTACATTAACTAAATCTCATGTCATCTTTAGAGACCTTACACCAAGACTCAGTACTTGGCCATGCAATTAAGTTGCCAGGAATTTGATGCAGCATTACAAGTGCCATCCTTTAGTTCTATCATATTTAAGAAACATCACCAACGTCCTCTTAACATAATCCTTCAGAAACTTCGGTACAAACATAAGGGGATTTGTATCTTTAGAGTCTTTATCTAAAGAGTCTGCTCATTGCTGTGAACACACAAATAAGTTAAAGTCAGCAGATAAATAGGTTAATTACCTCCTCTAGTCTGGTGGAAGCGGGAAGCTGTTAAAAGTTGAAGACTTGTCTTTTGTAAAAATTGTGCATTGCTGTAAAGAATCTTTAGTGATAAGGATCTTGCGCAAGACTAATTTAAAATGTATGAACTCAATGATGACAGAGTTGCTGTAAACAATATTGACATTTTATTGCTCAGTAAACATTGCTGTGGGATATTGATACAGCGCAACACTTGTAGAAAAAGATGTTTAGTGATAATACTGTTTTCTTTGACCGGCAGTAGTAGTTAACACCAGCAGAGTGAAAGCTGTGAGTGGAGTTTAAAGAACATATTCAGAAAGTGTTGAGGTTCTGCCGTGCTGAAACATTAATGTAAACCGTAGCTTGATTCAGTTTGTGTGTGGCATCTTAGTCTGAGAGAGTTCTAGTTAGATGGAACAATTCTGCCAGGGCAGGGGAGGTTGTGGAGGTTTCTAGAAGCACTTGCGGTGGACGATGGCAGGGCCAGACTCATCATACTCCTGCTTGCTGATCCACATCTGCTGGAAGGTTGAGAGGGAGGCCAGGATGGAACCGCCTATCCAGACGGAATACTTCCTCTCTGGGGGAGCGATGATCTGGAGGTGAGAGAACCGGTAAGACGGGGAGCAGCGATACGGTAACATTCATGGACTGACCATTGCAAAGGTTATTACGGAACCTGCCATACAACTAGCAAGAAAAAAAAAAGTTTGAGATTAATTCTTTTGTAACTGTACCTTGATTTTCATAGTGGGTGGGGCAAGGGCAGAGATCTCCTTCTGCATGCGGTCTGCAATGCCAGGGTACATAGTGGTGCCACCGGAGAGCACAGTATTTGCATACAGGTCCTTTCGAATGTCAACGTCGCACTTCATGATGCTGTTGTAGGTTGTCTCGTGGACACCAGCAGACTCCATTCCTGAACACATGGACAGAAGAGTCAGGGACAATTAAAATGTTGATGCTCCTACAAGACCAGAAACAAACCAAATAAATACTGATGGCAGCGGAGATAACTAACTGAAGTGTTCAGACCTATACAAGATCAGAGTGATTGGTCAAAACTCTGGACTGACACTAAACCAGACATGGGAAATCAAAGTCAAGTTTGCTTCAAGGAAAGATAATCCCCAAGATTGACCTCAAGGAAGCAATATCAAGAGGAGGCAAGACCCACGTGCAGCCTGATAATTTAATGTTTTATAAAACTTACTTTGTGATAAAAGGGTCATAGTCACAGCACTAGTTAATACAACTCATTTTCTGTTGATACTTGATAAACCTCAATACCCACCAATAAACGAAGGCTGGAAAAGTGTCTCGGGGCAACGGAACCGCTCGTTGCCGATAGTGATGACCTGTCCGTCAGGAAGCTCGTAGCTCTTCTCCAGGGTGGAAGAGGCTGAAGCTGTCTGCATCTCCTGCTCAAAGTCCAGAGCCACGTAGCACAGCTTCTCCTTAATGTCTCTTACAATCTCACGCTCAGCTGAAGTTCAGGAGTGAAAATATTTTGGGTTACAAAATGAAAGTAGAATCTTTTGGAGGTTATACTTTGTCTTTGAAAGCCAAGTTAGATTATAAACTGGGTCTGTGTTAAAGTGAAACTCCTACCAGTGGTGGTGAAGCTGTAGCCTCTCTCTGTGAGGATCTTCATCAGATAGTCTGTCAGATCTCTGCCAGCCAGGTCCAGACGCAGGATGGCATGAGGCAGAGCGTAACCCTCATAGATGGGCACAGTGTGGCTGACACCGTCACCCGAGTCCATCACAATACCTGGGAGATAAAAAAACCACATTAACACAAAAAAAGAATTCTGACGTCACTTACCATGTTTCAATATGTTTTTCCTCTTTTGGCAAACAGATGTTAAGCATTATTGACTACTAAACCCAATGTCCTGTCATTTTGAGACACATTTAATGTTTTACCAGGCTAGCTTAGAGACACGCTTGTGTCTGACTTTTCACCTGTGGTACGACCGGAGGCGTACAGTGATAGGACGGCCTGGATGGCCACATACATGGCAGGACAGTTGAATGTCTCGAACATGATCTGGACCAAAGAGAAAAAGCTGTCACAGTGAAGCCAGGAAAACTGAACAAAAACCCTGTAGCACATTCCCCAGTACGATAGTCAAGAATGTTAGTCAACAGATTTTAGAGAGCATGAACACACCTGGGTCATCTTCTCCCTGTTGGCCTTGGGGTTGAGTGGAGCTTCAGTCAACAGGACAGGATGCTCCTCTGGGGCAACACGGAGCTCGTTGTAAAAGGTGTGATGCCAGATCTGTTTGACAGAACAGCCACTTAGTTTGAAAAGCTTGTTGCATTACTGTATAACCAAGTGTTTAGGCAAATATAAAGTCAGACAAGTCAAAACTGTGGCCGAGGGCAGCTTCCACTGATTTTGTTCCCTAAATACATTTGAGGTACTTAATTTACCAATATTTCACTGATAAAATATTCTACAGCGTAGTGAGAGATGCCACTTTCAATCTCCCATTTAAAGTGATGTTATACCAATTTTACATGCAATTTTCCGTGCAGTGCTTTTGGTCCAATAGTAACAGACCATCTGAATCTCAATGACTCAGGTAAACATGATCTCACCTTCTCCATGTCATCCCAGTTTGTGACAATGCCGTGCTCGATGGGGTACTTCAGGGTCAGGATGCCTCTCTTGCTCTGGGCCTCATCTCCCACGTAGCTGTCCTTCTGTCCCATTCCCACCATCACACCCTGCCCACACAAAACACCCCCTTTACTATCACTTGTTACACTGCATTCATCTGCTGGTTACATTTTATGGTCATGACACACAGGTGATGTTTACACAATGTTTGTACCTGATGTCTGGGGCGACCGACGATGGAGGGGAAGACAGCACGGGGGGCATCGTCTCCTGCAAAACCAGCTTTACACATGCCGGAGCCATTGTCAACAACAAGGGCTGCAACGTCATCTTCCATGGCTGAAAAGGAAACATTTAGATTAATGAGACATGCTGCTGGTTTTCTCCCAAAACACAGCTTTGTCCTTTAGTCAATTCTTTTAATTTGCAGGGTCTGTAAACTTTAAAAAAATCTGTTGTAGCAGCAAGATTTTCATCTTTTCGTACTAACTCACGGTCACAAAAATCAGGAGTCTTCATCTTAGTGATGAAACACCTGCCAGCATGATGAGTAAAAAGGTTGCAGAAACTTCTCAGCACTGATTTTTAACACTTTATATTTAATATATTAAATTACTTTATGTACCATTTGGATTTACAGCATGGTTTCTCTTAATGTTATGTTCTTTCTCCACAAAAAACAAATTTCAGCCCTCTTTTTTTTTTAAAGACATGGGGCTTCAAGTTGTAGGCCTACAAGCTGAAACTCTGGCTTTTGGGTCTTACAGTGTTTGTTTTTTTAAACAGTTCAGGCAAAACAACTCCAGTCTCTATAGGCTACAGTCTCTTGAGGCTGTATTTTTGTATTTTATGTAAATCACAGCACACAGGCTGTTCCTGAGCAACAAATTAAGTTTGTTATAATTCAGGGGGTTTGATTCTGGATCTGAAACAGGAAGTGTGAGATGCAGAAAGGAGAAGCCCTTATTTGGACCTTTACACAACTTACTCACTGAAAAAAGTTACAAATCAAATTTACCATAGGTTCCAGCACAAGTTGGTCTCAAAAACAAAAAACTATGTAATTACTTTTCACATTTTAACTAAATGTTTCTAAAAACAAAAGTAATTTCACAAGAAATATTCTTAAGTGTTTGTACAGATTTGGGTAATTGCTCATTCGCCAGTTAACCTTCACATACATGCCCCACAGTTTGTACCTAACATTATTTTATTGTTGTTTTAAACTGCAGTTTTAGCTGCTGGTAAACGCTAAATGAGAGTCAACTTGCAGAGATCTTGTCAATGACAGGCGGTTATCATCCACATTAAACAACGAAACCAGGCCAGTTTGTGTACAGATAGGCTACCTTAGAGAAGCAGGCCGCTTGCATTATTTTGACCCTGAACATTGCTTCTGTCAAAAGTCCCAATTAACACTGACAGACAACTTTACAGGATATGATGTTGTGCATGATGGCTATTTGCTCAGAGAGCAGCATAAAACTGACATGAATTACATTTTAAAGCATAGTCAAATGTCCGCGATGCTGCGTCCCCTGCCTGTCCCACACCTGTAGTGATTCTGACTATTGATCAATAGATCTTTTAATAAGACCCAACTGTAGCAGTTTCGTTTTGCGATATTTCACTAAAAAAACACTTAAAACCTGCCAAAAGCAGCTCTTACCTGTGCAGGTGAGTCTCGGGTGTGTCTGCCGGTGAAGTCTTGCTGATGTTTACCTACCACAGCTGTGCTGGAGAATGCTACACCTCAAGCAAAAGCGCGCGGGTTTTATTCGCGCACGCCGGACTGCTCGCTTTGTCCATAAAAGGTCACGCTCTCTCAGCTGACTCTCTCATTGGTCCAGGTGAAAAAGATCCCGCTGATTCTCTCAGCTCGCGTCCTGATTGGCTGGATTAGGCATCTGTCTTCAGGGGAAACAAAAAAAACTCAAGAAGCCCACCTGATGAATGGTGGTCAACATTGTCTCTCATTTAGCTGGTTTTGGTCTAGACCAACTTCTGAAGAAACATCTTTCTGTATAGCTGCTAAATGCTTCACTGTGTTCCCTAACTGTGTCTGTTTGGTACTGAGCCGATAGTTTGCAGTTGTTTTTTGACAGCAGAGAGTGAAACAGAACAGTTACAATGTGGCCGCTCTGAACAGACAGACTGAAACTCAGTATAAAGTTTCAGGGAAGCTGCAGATTCAGTTGATTATTCTCTGGATGTTCATCGAGGGACACCTATTTCATTTATTTCATACACTGATATTATACAGAGTAGTGATTATAGCTCCTTACAGTGGGGCTTGAAAGTTTGGGCCCCCCAGGTAAAGAATTGTGTTAATGTGCATAAAGAAGCCAAGAAAAGATGGAAACATCTCCAAAACGCATCAAATGACAGACTAGTCATTCGTATAATATGTTTTATTTCCATCATTTACACTTTCAAAATAACAGAAAA
>NC_048411.1:15988931-15990986 GCF_013103735.1 Etheostoma cragini
TACCTAAACAGGCCTGAACCAGCCGGAGAATGTGGACAATGTCGGCGCTGCCAGACTCCAGTGCTATGATCACAGATCAGGGCTCTAAACCAGCATGCCGAGTCTAACCGGTGCTGTGACTTTACTGCAATAAATCCTGCATGTCTTGTATTCTGAAGCAAGACAACCTCATGTAAACATTTAATACTGCTGTATTCCTCCAAATCCCCAAACCTCCTCCCACCTTGTAATATGTTAGGATTTGGGTGTTGCATATTTTCAGTGGTTGAACAAGTACTCAGATACTAAAGTAAAAGCAGCAATATCACAGTGTAAAAATACTCCACTACAAGTAAAAGTTCTGCCATCAAAAATGCTAAATGTACTCAAAAGTAGTACGATGTAGGATGTACAATGATTTGGTTATATACAGTAAATTGAACATTACATAATTGTTAATTATTACAACAACTTTTTTAGCAGCTCAAAATAAGGTAACTCTCTGTACGTATCTATTTATGTATGGTGTTTTTGTTTTACTGTTGCAAAAACCAAATTTCCCCCCAGGGGATTGTAAAGGGTGTATGTCATCTTATCTTATTTTATCCTAATCTGTAAGAATGTATCATATCTGATAAATTCAACATATATTTATTTTGCATTTAACCTTTAATATGCAAAGTAACTCTCGCTTTCAGATAAATGTTGTGTCATAAAAACATAAATATCTGAAATGTAGAGTAGAAAGGAGCAGAAAATAAAACTACTCAAGTACAAGTATCTACAAATTGTACTTGAGTAAAGTCACAGTTTATCTTTTATGCATAATTAGAATCTTGCATTATTTTATGAGCGTATTTTTACCTGCATCCTTTGGGTAAAAATTGTGGAAATAAAAGTATAAATTGTGTGTATATCTCAAGCACAGCAGGAGCAGCAGGTGTGTATGTCCTGTGTTTGAATTTTAGCTGCACTTATGTCCATATAAGGAAAGGAACGGCACAATGCCTTAGCCAAACTACTCAATTACAATCACAACTCTTTTTCCAGTCTTGTAGGAGTAAAACAAGAACAGTAGAATTTTAAATATTCATTGTGAAGAATGGTTTTCATTCAACATGTTAAAGTATTCCTGAGCTCACTAAAGTATTTTAATCTTATATACTTTCTTTTAAAGTTTAAAGAAACAATTCCTCATTTTGTTGCATATAACACCCAGAGTTTATCCTTACTTCAGTGAATCTAACTTCCCCTCTGCAGCAGCAGGTGTGTCACTTAGTGGATCTTGAGCTGCAGTTAAGTCCTTACAAGGACAAGATGGGAAGAAGCTTTGGTCCGATATGCAGGGGGAGGGGTCACACCTAGTGAGGACCGCACCCCCACACCCTGAAATCTGGAAAACAGTGTCAAGTAACACGAGTTAGAAGTTAAAAAAAGCAAAAAGGCTTTTGAATTTTTTAGTCTTCAAATTAGAATATTGTTAATGTTTTAC
This sequence comes from Etheostoma cragini, assembly GCF_013103735.1. Classification (NCBI taxonomy): domain Eukaryota; kingdom Metazoa; phylum Chordata; class Actinopteri; order Perciformes; family Percidae; genus Etheostoma; species Etheostoma cragini. Next base: position 15,990,403 of record NC_048411.1, read on the forward strand.
AAGAGCATTAATTAATTATATTAAAGGAGCATTCCAGTGGCTATAATTGAATGTACTGACATGTCTCTGCAGGTTCATGGTGTGGACAAAATAACAGGAACACAAATAGGCTGTATCCTGTCTTCTGTTTCAGTCTAGCCACAGTACTTCATCAACATCACAGACAATGTTCCCCCTGAACAAACAAAATGGGAACTTTCACCAAGCATGGGGAACCCAGCCCTGAAAAAGCTTCTAGAGCTTTATCTGCAGGTGCATCTGCCATAACTTGCAGGATTGGTATACACATACATTATGGGGATTGCAGTCATAGATGTTACTTTAAAGCTTCTCAAGTGTACTCTCTACCCGACCTCATTCACTGTCAGATAAAAGTGGCCTGAATCTCAGAGATTGTTTCGGTCTCTCTCGCTTTCTTATCCTCCTCCTCTTACTGTACTCAATGTACTGTACTGTGGGCCAAAAACAGAAGAGCTCATCTGTGGCTTTTTATTGTGCAACAAGTGTTTGCACATGTGAGGAGTCAGAATTGTTTAAAGTGTTTTGAAAAGAAGTTGATGTAGAACTACAATCTGAGTGTAAAG
>NC_048411.1:15991086-16010158 GCF_013103735.1 Etheostoma cragini
TCTCACATATGTGTCCTTGCCTTTAAGAACCGTGAGGGCTGTGTGGATGATGGCGTTGACAGCATAGTCAGTGGACCGGTTCTGTCAATACGCAAATTGTAATGGGTCTAGGCTGGCTGGGATGGTTCACTTGATGTAGGTGAGGACTATCCTTTCAAAGCACATCATCACAATGCCGCAGGATGATAGTCATTTAAGCAGGTCACATAACTTATTTTTTTCGGTAGGGGCATAATGGTGGTAGACTTGATGCAGTAAGGCAATGCCAGTAGATCTGAGGCAAGGAGACTCTTGGGAAGTGTAGTGGTAATTACAGCTCAGTGTGTCCGAAAAGATGCACACTACTGTTTATTCACAAAAAAGTGTGTTGAAATCAAATACATATTGAGTATGCAGTGCATGGCATGTGATTTTGGAAGCAGCCTGGTATGTCAAAGTTGTATATGATTCAAATTATAATTGTTCTAAAATGTAAAGCTAACATGGGAACAATACATATTTAAAAGTACATATGTCATTGCCATTGTGTTTGTGTCTTTTGGAATATTCTCTGTACCTCTAAAGTGCAATTCTAATAGTGATAAAGATGCTGTGCTTCTGAACAGGGGCAGGGCTAGAAGAGGGTCACAGGTTGGCACCCGCCCCCCCTGAAATATGATTGCCCCCCCCTAATCCATGGGCTAGGGTGCTGTCAGTCACAATCTGACAATTGTGATTTCTATTGGATCAGAGTACTGTCATTTGGAAGCCTGTTCTGTCAATCCTCCCAGTACAGTCACATGACCAATTAATGGTTCCATGACAACTATTAAAAATTCCGATACCATGGAACCACTGGACTTGTTTTTTTAAACAAGTTGAAGACTGATCTCATAGAAAATGTGTGTTGTATTCGGATATACAATTTGTTAGAATTGAAGTTGCAATTACCAGTTGCTGGTATTTGTTGATCTGTTTTCGACTGCTAGTGCCTCGTTCGGACTGTGTAGGGGCATAAAATTGCTTATGCTTGTTCGTTATAACATTGGATTGGACCAGTGATGGCCCAATAACGGTGCTATAAATAACGGCGTTTCAATAACAAGTAATCTAATTGATTACCCTTCCCATCTTAATAACGCCGTTGCGTAAATGCTGTGCGTTATTATAATTGAAGCTGTTTTTATAATCAGACCAACTAGATCTCTGAGCCGTGAGGAAAAGTCTTCTTTTTTACTTTTTTTTTACTGACAAGCGCATAAATACTGACGATTGTCTGGGGTTCAGTAAAATTTCATGGTAAGCCAATCAGAGGTAGAGTTGAGCGAGTGTTCGAAAGCTTGCATAGTCAGATTAACAACGAACAACACAAGCGAGTCAGTCATTTAGAGACAGGTACGGTGTTATGAAATCAAGGAGAGGGGTAACTTTTCCGGCTAAAGATCTAATTGCTCTGAAGATAACAGCTGTCTCTCTCTCATTTCTCCCTAGCTCTTTACTTTAGATTTTCTCTTTTACAGTGATGCAACACAATACATCTGTTAAACATAACTAATATAACGTCTGTATTGCACACCTTATAGCAAGCAATTTGCACATGATATTCATGCAAGCATAACTCATGTTAGTATGTCCATCGACTGTTTGAGAAGCAGTTATCAGAGGATGATGCATTTGTTGTTTTTATAGTTATCTTTTAAACCACTTATTAGTTGCTCTTGTGCTGTCTCCAGTTCTTTGAGTTTTCTTTCTTTTTCTCTGAGTTCTTCTTTTAGCATTGTTTCTTTATGACTAGAAAGCTCGTCTAGCAGTTTATACTCCTTGCTGTGCTCTTGCTTCAGTGCCTCCTTTTCTTCCATATGCTCTTCCATCAGACCTGCAAAGTTTCTGATGTATTTCTGTCTGAATTCATTGTAGTCTTCTGCTTTTTTTCTAGCCTCCTCTTCATATTTCTTCTTCATATCATCCATTATTTTGGTATATTTTTCCTCTAACTCTTTTTTTCCATTTCTCTCCTGTTCTCTTCTGTTTTGATCTTCACTTTTTATTCTGTTTTCATGTTTTTCTCTCTCCTGCTCAAATTTCATTTTGAGACTTCTTTTTTTCTGCTCTCTATCTTCCTTTTCTCTTTGGCGTTTTTCCCAATATTCTTTTTGTTCCCTTTCCTGAGCTTCTCGTTCCTTTCTCATGTCTTCTCTACTCTGATGTAGCTCAGCTCTCTTTTCTTCATCAGATGCAGAATTTATTTTTATTTGTTCCTCCAAAAGGTTACTCTTTTCTTTCCATTCTCGTTGTTCAATTTCTTCCTGTTGTAATTGCCGTCTATCTTCTTCTTTGCTTTTTGCTTTTACTTTCTTTCTCTTCTCCCACTTCTTGTTAATTTCTTCCCCTATTTCTTTGAGGTGTCTAACTCTGTCTGCTCTTTCCTGTTCAGTTGCTGCCCACTTTGCTGATATTCTTTTTTCCATTTTTTTGATTTCTTCTCCATGTTGTCTTTCGAGTTCCTCTCGCTCTTGCTGTATTGCTCCTTCCATGTTTTTCAGGATCTTCTCTAACTCCTTTTTTATAGCTGCTTCGGCCTCTTGCAGCATGTCATTGCTGTAGCAGCTGCCTCCATTTTCCTTCACCATGGTGTCAATCTTGTTTATCAGCTCAATAACTTGCATTTGGTTTTGTTCATCATAGTTATTGAACACATGGTATCTTCCTCCACAGTCCGCAATCAGTTTCTTAAAGGAATCATCACATTGTTCTTGAATGTATTCCTCAACACACCGCTTCTCACGTTCCAGTGAATCTCCTCTTGTGAAAAGAATGATGGTGAATTTGTCAGATTGTTTTCCAAAGACATCGTTGATGAGTTTCAATGTCTCTTTTTCCTCTGATGTGAGTCTGCCGATTTCTAACACCACCAGGAAGACATGAGGTCCTGGAGCCAAAAGACTGATGCATTTCACCATCTCCTCATTAACCTCTTCATGGGACAAAGTTGTGTCGAACAGACCAGGAGTGTCGACCACAGCGACAGGACGACCGTTCACTTTGGTCTCGGCTTTCTGACAGCGTTTGGTGACTGATGTTTGGCTTGATCCATCTCTGAACTCTTTACTTCCTAGAATGGTGTTACCCGTAGAACTCTTTCCACTGCCGGTCTTCCCTATCAGCACAATCCTGAGACACTCTGGGCTCAGCTTCTCATCATCAACTGGAAAATAAGAAACCTGGAGTTACTTTAAATGGCAAGAGTTAAAGGCTTCAGAGCCCAGTGTATAGAACATTGTTTATACAGTGGGTTGTACATCAATGCAGGATGAGATAATTTTGTATACTTACAGCTAAACGTTGTCATTGTTTTCTGTTCGTGAGGTTCAGTGTGTAGTGTGATATTGCTTTTCTCTTTTTTGGCATATGTTAATTTTTCTGTTGTATAGGAACACGGTGAACCCTTAGGTGCCCTCACCCTTTCCACAGAATCCAACAGCTCTGGGATCTGCTGCTGGTCCTTGATGTTGAGAACAACACATCTTCTTCCCCAGCTCTGACAGAGCTCCTGGATCTCCCTGTTTTCTTTTAGAAACTTAACAACAGCTGGAGCTTTAGGATCTGACTCCACAGTGAACAGAATCATGGTGAAGTCATTGACTCGAGAGTTGAAAGTGTTCTGGATGGTCTCTAACTCTCCCTTGTCTTCTTCAGTGAGGGGAGCCACAGGTAGGACCAGGATGAAGGCATGAACGCCCTCAGGATCACAGAGGGAGATACACCTGAATGAATTTTCCACCACTACCTCCTGACTTTCTCCATACAAGGCAGGCAGCTCCACCAGGGAAACAAAACGTCCACACACCTCTCCCTGATGTTTAACACACTCTGATGAGTTGGAGACTGAACGAAGCTCTGTCTGTCCTAAAACGGCCTTGGCTGCTGAAGTCTTCCCAGCTCCTCTCCTCCCACACAGAACCAGGTTTAAAGCTGGTCTGATGTGTCCAGATGTTGGTCTGATGGTCTCTTCAGTGAAGGTGAGGAAGGTTCCTTTGCTATGACACACAATCCTCTCAATCTTCTTCATTAACTGTCTTTGGTTGTTTTCCAGCATGCTGTACCGTCTTCCTCCACAGTCTTGAAGCAGCTGATTCACAGAGATACTTTCAATCCTGTCATGTGTCATGATGATCATTGAGTGTTTAAAGGCATCTTGACCAAACAAACTCATAGTGAATCTCAATCTTTCTGTCTTCCTCTCTGTGATTGTAGATGGTTTCACTAACAGCAGCAGGACATTTGGTCCAGGTGGACAAAGAGTCACACTTTCCTTCATCTCTTCCTTCACTGCTTCAACAGGCAGACTGAAGATGTTTGGGGTTTTAACTACTGTTACAGATTGTTTTTTCCACTCTCCATAGGTAACCACAGATTGCGTGACTGTAGAATTCTTTTGGAAATGAATCCCTTCACCAATGATTAAGTTTACAAGTCTTGTCTTTTTGTCTTCACTTTTCCCCAACAGGACGATCCTGAGTGCAGATTCTATAATTCAACAAAGAGAGAGAGAGAATGTGTGGAAAAGTAATTAGAACCAGAACGGGAACTTAACTTGAAATTATGAATCAGTGTACCAGAAACTAACTGATATTCACAACTATTAAAAGCTTATAAATAAGTCAATAGATGCCATCTTGGGATGGGATCACACCAGCTGCAACACCAGATCAGGCCAGGTGTGTAAAGTGTGTGTGTGTGTGTGTGTGGGGGGGGGCGGCGTACTTCCTTCTTTGCCCTACTTCCTTCTTCATCACACCATTTGACCAACTCATCTACCACTGGCCCAAATCATTTTGATTCATTAAGATGAAACAAGTTTTAGATTAGTTTGGCAGATAATGTAATGAGAGCTGTCTCCTATAAAATTTTACAAAAAACACTGATAGGGTCATTGATTAAGGAAATCATCTCTCCCTCTATCTCAGACCTTTATCAAAATAACTGGCATTGAGTTTGTAGAACATTATAAGTAGCTGGAAACCGTTTAATGCCCTTTTTGATACAGTCTGTAAAGAAGGGACAGAAAATGTGTTCTTCCCTTAACTAGTTTTTAACCTAGATAGGAAAATGATGTCTTTATTTATTCAATATTAGTAATTGAGTATTACTCAAAGCTCAATCTTTACTTAGTTAATTTTATTCAGATTTAATTCATTAATTAATGCTAAGTTTTTACTTTAATTTCTTTCACATCATTAATTACCACCTTGGCCATGAAACTATGGTTTTCAATAGTTGCATTCTGTGGATCACAGAATGCATCACTTCTCACTTACCAGTAACTTTAACAGTGTTCGAGATAGCAGAGATTGCTACCTGTTGTTTCAGTTTTTGGTGATCACCGGGTAAGGCAGATGCTGGATCTGCAAACACTTCACAGCTCACATAGTCTCCTCGGTTCTCCTTCACAATTTGGTCCAAGCATTCCAGCAGCTCAGGAAGTTCAGTGGTCTTCTTCCAGAAGAACTTGTCTCTGCAAATACTGATGATGTTTTTTAAGTCATAGTTTTTCCTGACACTTGAACTCTCCTGTCTGAGTGTTGAAATCAGAACCAGTGAATGATCAAATGATCGATCGCTATAGAATTTTAAGACTTGGCAGAGTCTCTGTTTGTGTTTCTCAGTGAAGTCTTCAGGCTGTAGAACCAGCAGGAACACATGAGGTCCAGGATCGGAGAGTCTCACGCAGTTTTCTACATGTTCTGTTAGTTTGTGTTCAGAGATGTCAGGAAGCAGCAGATCTGGAGTGTTAATGACAACTATTCTCTTGTCCTCCAACTGTCCTCTTTCTCTCAGACAGCAGTCTGGTTCTTCCTCAGTGTTGAACACAGTCTCTCCCAGTATGAAGTTCCCCGCTGAACTCCTCTCAGACCAGCTGTTCCCTAGCAGAACAACCCTCAGCTCTGACACTGAAAAGAAAACATCAAAGATTATCAAAGTAATGCCTGATCGAACATCACTTTGTTGGGTCATAGTAGTCTCAGACTTTCTTAAAGACAAGATGAGGGATGAAGATGGCTCCTTAAAGCAACATCATGCAATTTCTTTGTATACCTTAAAACAACAGCTTCAAAATCATTTTGATGCTACTCTGACTTATATTTAACCCTCATGTTGTCCTCGGGTCAAATGGACCCGTTTTCCTCTACCAATGTTGTTTTTAATTTTTACCCAATTGTAATTACCCAAAATAACATGATAGATTTCACACTACGCTCTTTGGCAAGTACAAATCTCTACTTTCATTAATTTTGGGGTGTCATATTCAATTTTATAGCTTTTGAAAAACATATTGAAGTGGTTTTAAAATAGTATTGAGTAAAAGTTGACCTATTCCAGTCTGTGTTCATCCATGAACATCCATTCCTTTAATTTTAGTCAAAATAATTCCTCATTTCTGCTTTTCTAACTCAAACATTAGGTATAATTTCCTACAAATGAGGTTACATTGGCCATAAATTCCAAAAATAACTGTAAAACTAAATTTGATAAGTTAGTGTTACGTAGTGTTGTAAAAAAAGTGACAAACATTGATAAACATCAAAAGTGTTGAAAAAAGGGACAAAAACTTTAAGAAAGTTAAAAACAGCGATAAAAAGCCGTACAGAAGTATTGATTTTCAATTTTAACGGGAAGACAACACAAGGGATAACTATGAATGTAGCTGACAGTTAGCTCAGTTAGCCACGCTGCCACAATCTGCATACACCGTTTGAGGTGAAGCCCCCATCATTCCTATGAGAGCTGCCTAGTGGCAAATGAAGCCAAAATAGTTCAACTGTTGCATATAAAATTACCCGGATGATAGTCGCTGCTTCGACACTAAGGGTCCGTAGAGCAGGCTCTATTACCATGTAAATCTTTAGAAAAACATTTTTATGGCATCACATGACCTACATAGGGATTGTATTTCAACTATTTGGCCTCACAGATGGTACCCACAACTTATGAAATACCAGAGATTCAGATCTTGTGTAAAAACAAAATCAATCTGACTCCTGTTTGACTTACTAAAAGGTGGCAGGAGTTCACAGCTGCTGCTGCGATTCACATGTTGAACTTTATCTGACACTGTAAGGAGACAGAAATGTATACATGTATTCAAAATTCATCCACATGTAATTTATAATAAGCCTGCTTATGACAGTAATAACTATTATTTAATAGAGGGGCAATGTTTTTTTTCTACCCAAGAGCCATACCTGTATTTGTGCATTAATACAATTATAAAGTATAAAGTGATAAATAATTACACAATTTTGGTGATATTTGAAACATGATAAAAAAGTTAACCTCTGGACTAATTCACATGCTGCTTCACACAATCAATCTTATCTTTGAGGTGTGCAGTGCAAATATTTTATTTTACTGGTGACAACTATGCAAGAGTAAGAGGTTCAATGACTTGCTCAAAGGCATCTGGAAAGCCATTAGAGGTGAAGTGCATAGTGTTTCTCATATTCAGCTTCCTACCAACAATTTTAAAACACAACAACTACAAGGGTACTTGGAGAGTGCAGACGTAAGCCAAGCCAGTGTACACAATAATGCAATTTTTCCGTCTCCCCCATGAATGCAGCACAAATGCCCCATTCTCGCAATGTTAACAAAAGAAAAATAGTTTGTGGATATACCCCATGATTTGAATCCAATAAAATGTAATGGGTTCTTCCTTTGCCCATGTTACACCCATACAGCTAGTTTTATAAAAATTGGGCCAGTAGTTTTTTCGTAATCCTGCTGACAGACAAAGCACCAACTAACAAATGGTCAAACTGAACGCAAAAACCTGACCTCTTTGGCAGAGGTATATATACTATAAAGTCACTGTAAAACATATTGTAATAGTTGAACTTAAACATACAGTACATCTAAACAATTCTAGTCTGTAGAGTCTGTATATATTTGTAATATAAAGCTTCACTGGACTTACCAAATGTTTCAGCCATTTTGTCCCACTGTCACCCACAGGAGAGACATTCAACCGAGGAGCTGCTGACTGTTATGAGAAACACAACACAAATTACAAATTAAAACAACTGTATTAATTCAAATATGCATTACTGAAAGGGTGGGAGAGAAACCTTTCTTTCAAAAATATACAATGTATGTTGATAAAGGATGAAGGTGAATGCCACTGAATGACAGTGTTTTTTCAGATATTGCTTTGACACTCTATACACTTTACAATATTAGAAAAATGTAGAAATCAATGCAACAGCAGGACAAGAATTAGAATAAATGTAGCTTCTTGTTGCCTTTGAGAAAAACAAACACATATGGCTTTTGATTTTTGCTCTATTAATCGAATAAGACAAAGAATGTACTTTCCCTCCTCTGTACTGCTTTACATTCACATTCAGCTGCACACAATCACTCTGGGTGAGCATTGCCAATTTGGGACAACAGTGAAAGAGTAGGAGCTTATTCAACGTCTTACCAACATTAAAAAAATTAAATACAGGGTTTGTCAAAAAAGGGATTTCAGAAATATAACCTTAATTTAATTTAAAAAAAATACACATATACACATATCAGCCCTTCAAAAGTGCTTTAAAATAAAATGTATCGTTGGGAAAATCAATGTCATGTTTTTCATACTAGCACCTAAACTACAGGTTCTCAACATACAAATAATTGGTTGAAAAGTAGAAATAAGGTGGCCCACCATTCAAGGAAACTGCCTGTGAAGTATTATATTTTATTAAAACGTCTTTGCTGACACGTGTTTGCCATTGGCCTTCCTCGCAGTAGGCATAGTGCTAACAGCAAATCACTTACAAGGCAATCAAGACAATGACCTAGTTTAACACCGGCATAAGACTGACCACACCCAAAAGAGGTGCTGACACTCAGATAGTCACAACAGACAGTTAAAGGGCCAAAACAGAATTTATCTGAAAAAATACAATCTATTATAGAGAACAGGAAGATGACAACTGCTGTGTCATGCATCAAAATTCAAACATTACATGACATAAAACATAAAACTATCTTTAAAGCCTCTGTGTGTTCCACAGAACAATGATTAAAGTAACCCTAACTCAAGGTTAATTTAGTTTATTTCTCTTTCACTTGATTTGGCACATTAAAAAGCAGCATCAATCACCTTTTAAGGAAACCTTGTTGTTTTTTAACTTTTCACACATCTACCACAATAGTCTTTTACATGCAACTAATGATCCAAAACACACAAAGTACAATTTACATACAGGTCAATTTTTTTTCAGATTACATCAAAACTGCTCACCTTTTGCTGACTTTAAATCAAAATCAAAGTATATGTGTATATTTTTTGCTGTGTCATTTTCCCTCCAATAAAGACATGTACAGACTGATAACTGACTCCCTGAGAGCTGAGAGTAAAAAGGAGATCAAAGGTGTGTCAGGAGAAAACAAGAAATCTGATTGGAAAAGAATAAATGTGACTTTGATCCTCACTATAATCTTATATGGCTTCTTTTATTATTGCCCTGATGGTGGACGTGCACATATATTCGTACCTGAGACAAGCTATTTCTTCAGCAAAAGTAAAAAGTTAATTTAACTTCCAGTGTCGTCATCAGGAGAGAAATCATGTAGATTTACTGTACAGACATGTCAGACAAGTATGTTGAGTGATCAATAAAAAGAAAAGTACAGAACCAATCCTAGTACAACTTCTTTAGAAGTGTACAGTAGTCTTTTAGAATTAATAGTATTTTTCCTTTCTTTGTAACAGGTTTTCTCTTCAGTTATTACACAACAGATGTTTGTTGTTTTAGTCAGTACAGCATAGATATCAACATAAATCAAATGACTGACTGGCACTATATAACTGCCAATTAGGTTTCAGTTGGGGCACATTACCATCAAACAGTTCAGTTCAGTTCAGTTTGTTACACATTGGTGTGGGGATGGTTATTTTTGTGTTTCCTTTAGCAAAAGGAGTGGAAAGTTATTAGTACCACCTCTGTCCAAGTTCCAACTGAGCTGAACCGATACTAGAAGGTGGAGTTAAAGGAAAATACTGGTCAGAGAGAATTTTCATGAGCTTGACACAGGGCATCCTGCACAAACCTATAACTTTTAAATAGCCAGACCACTGTCCATAGCTATACAAGTTTATTATTCACTCAACCCAGGTGTAAAAAAGACCGGAAAATTACCCAGTACAGCACACTGTACAATTAACCAAGTGTAGCCGTAACTGCATTTTAATTTTCAAAGAAAAGAAAGAAAGTGCAGGAAAAAAAATACATTTAAAAGAGATATTATTGCATGATTGCATGTCAAAGTATTATTGATGTGCAGCTAAACTTGGCAGCAACACACAGTCACGCTTACAACAAAACAGACCTTTGACCTGCAGTTTGACTAAAAGAGACCTCTGAAGGAGCTGACTTTTCTGTTGGGAAACCCAATATCATGACAAACCAAATGATTTAATATAATTCTTTCTGACAATATTCAGCTCCTATTGTGTTTTTGTTAAATTGATTGACAGTAATCTTACACACATAAAGAAGAACTTGGCCCTGAAATGGCTTTCCACCCCTGGTTATAAAGGTAAATGCTGATATCAGTCCGAACTCAGCTGGAAGTCAAGCAGGGCCACTTTCATGACTGAGAACAAACTAGCTGGTGAGATTCTTTATAGACTCAGAATTTAGACTGTAGGTCAAATTTCATCTTTATTGGTACATTTTTACCAGCACACTATTATTCCAAATTTTGTTCAAATGAACTAAAGTTGGGGTAGGTAGTTTTATGGATGCTATAACTGGGCAAGAGATTCCCTAATAATCTTTGAGCATTTTGTAAATCAAGTCTGACAGAAAATTAGACAGGCTTCAGATTCTAAAATCAGAAAAGCATTTATTGCCAAGTAAAGAACATTCACAAGGAATTTGCGGTGTTGGTTGATGCTAACATACACAAACAAGATACGCCTGCACACCCCTCCAGATGGTAAAAGACTGTTTCAATGGGAAAAACGTTCTATTTGAGCAGTGGCAACTACTGCCTACACTGCAAAGCAACCTAAACAAAACAAAAAAAGTCCAAAAGAGAGTCTGTCAATAAACACAATGAAACACGTGTCAATACAGAGAAAATAGAGAAAATATTACTAATAATAGATCAGCCTGGCGCTAACCAGAATCAAAGACTCACGGCTTATATACACATACATTCTCTCCACCTTTGAAATGCTTCCCTGGTATTGGCACTTTTTATTCATAAGCATGAATTTGAATCACAGTAGCCCACGTCACCGTTGAGGTTTTACAGGCCTACCAGTTTACACAGAAAACACCACGGTAATCTTTATAGAATCCCTGCTGTGTAACAGCATCAGGATGAAATGAATGACTACTGGTACAGGTTACCGTATGAAGGGAGCCGCTGAGGACAGAGAGGGGAAAGCTGCAGGTAACCGTTCTGGTGTTTGTTTAGCCTTCTCCAGAAAACTGCCAACCCCAGCTTTAAGCTTTTTTTGTTTGTTGTAGAAATGGTTAAAAACTCCAAACTGCCTCGACAGTGTCCATTATAAATGTAAACTCTACATGTATATCCTGTGCAACAAAAAACAAACAAACATGTATGATCACCAATAACTGCATAAATGTGTAACACCATAAGTTGCACAAGTACTAAAAATTGTCAACTCTTAAGTCTTAACTGGACGAGTCATTCAAACTTAAATCAGTAAACATTTGAACTTGAATGTCGGTGTAAAAGCTCTTGGCAGTTAAATATGCTCATAATGGCGTTGGCCTCCTGTTGCTGAGCTGCTGCATTGGCCTCTGGTATTTATGAGCCTGAGGCCGCCATCTGGACTGCTTCAAAAGCTGCTGATGCATGCTGGGACTTTTTCTTGTTATTTACGTTTTCTAGTTTTTGTTGTTGTGGTTGGTCCTGAGCAGTAATTATCTGTGGACTTTTGGTTTTGGTTTCTTCTTCCCCAAAAAAAATGTTATTGTGCATAGTTATAAAGTCCCTAAACTGTGCTGCGTTTAAAAGTATATTTAGTTGTTTCTGACACTTTTCAGAGAACAGTTGATTAAACGCTGTGCTGATACTTGAGGTCATAGTTTGTTGTGTAAATTAGGGGTTCACCATATAAATTGCACTACCACCTCCAAATTTTGAGGCAAAATCATACATGAGGTAAAGTGATGATGTTTCTTAGGAATAACTAAACAAAAGAGAACCATGTTGTCATCCGCAGTATTTTTTGTATTAATGTGTTGGTGTAGGTATTTTAGTTAGATTATTTACTAGTATAGTATATTATTTTACAATCCACCATGGTAGTATAGTAATCAGACTGAACTGTAAATTCATTTTCAATTTTTATGTTAGCCTAGCCGTGTATCACCTAACGCAGTATTCAATGTGGAACTGAAAAATTGTCAAGTAGTCAATTATCAGAAAATTGATTGGCAATAATTACCATTAATCATAGCCCAGACAATCAATCAAGAAAATAATCTGCAGATTAATCAAGAATAAAACAATTCTAATTATTTGCAGATTTGATAGAGTCTGTGTTTTTCACAGGAAGTAAATGTGTAAATGTGTTCATTCTAGAGATATTTTTTTGTGACTCGACAACAACCTGTACAGCTGCACTCCTCACTGTTTGCTCTCCTTATTTTTCCACTGACCTTGAATTACACCTACAGAGTTCTGATTGGCTTGGTTGTTTTCCACCTTAAAAGACAGGCATCAGTGAAAGATCATTTTTAATTGCTGAAAATTACAAGATGTGGCTTCTAAGGGAGCTTCTGGTCAGCTAGGGCTTAAATAAAAGCGGGTGCTGTTTGTGAATTGTATAAATATCACTGTAGTCTGTTTATAAGCTGTCACAAAGACAAAAGTCCCCTATATACATCTTATGTATGTACTGTGGAATAAATTAGGCTATGTAAGGTCCTCAAAACACGCTTGCCTTGCCCTGGTAACAGGCCACCCCTGGATAACAGATCCAGATGTTCTCTTTTAAGCCCTGCGCTTCTTAATGAGAAACATGGAGGAGAATGAGGTGCGGCTGGGATATAAAGTGTTAAAGGTCCAGGAACCTGTGGATTTTACAGATCTCTCTCCTGCAGCTCTGCAGGGTTTTACATGTTCATCACATCTGGGTCAGGAGGCCCTGCATGCCTGCAGCGGCGGGACAGGCGTCTGCATGTCTGCTGTCAGGACGGACACATAAATACCTGGGCATCCAGAGGCTGCTTTCACTGACAGACTGTCTGCAGGTGGAAGACAGAAGAGGAGGCTCAGAGACGCCAACATGGTCCCATTGAGGCTGGTCGCCTTTGGCGGTGAGTTTGCTCTCTGTTTTAGTCAAACATGCAGCGTTTTGTAACCCTGTTTGATTGGTTTTTAGTATTATTGATAATGCTCTGGCAACTATGTTCTCAAACGTAAAGTATGAGTTATTAACTCTGTTTTAAATCTGCTTTATTTTTAATCTTGGAAAGAAAGAGTTGTAAATGTTAACAGTAAAAGTCAGAATGTAGATTCCTTCCCTGGATGCTTTTGTCCCATAATGTGACCATAAAAATATATTTATTTTTACTTTTATATGTGACATTTTTTTCTGTAAGCTACTTTCTACACGTATTTTGACATTGTTAATGACTATGTAGTCATGAACATGTATATAGGAGCTAAAGTTTAACTGATCACATATTGGGATTTCCTGAAAACATTCAGATCTTTATAAAAGCTTTCATATCCATTCCAATCAAAGTCTGTTGTTTTATGCTCAATATATAGAAAGCTGGTAATTTTGTCTTTATATCTTTTGAGTGAAGATAGTACGTAAATACCTCCTTTAATTTACCTCAGTGACAGCTGACTCTTTCTTCAGATCTCAAAATCTCACAAATGCAGAAATGTTTCAATGTTAAGTTATTATAAACTGGTTCTTTGTGATGCCTAATTGAGTGTTGTGAATAATAGTGTTGAACTAATGAAAATTGTAACTCAGATTAATTTGTCTTGTGTTTTCAGTGCTGGCTGCTGCTTGGTATTTCACTCGCATTGCAGGTAATTGCAGGATATGTTGTTCTCGAAAAATGAAAGTTATTTCTTACACAGTTTTACAAAAATGAATCTGCATGCTTTTTAACCCAGATGTTTTAAAATCAAAACAGAACGTTTTTGTTTTGACTCCAAATACCAAATAAGAGAGTGTGTGTGTGTGTGTGTGTGTGTGTGTGTGTGTGTGTGTGTGTGTGTGTGTGTGTGTGTGTGTGTGTGTGTGTGTGTTTCAGAGGGAGAGGTCATTTACGCCTGTTTCAATCAAACCGCTAAGATGTCATGTGGTAAGAAAACACAGAAACCCTCTCATCTTTCTCTCCTAATAGGAACTGTTCAGTCACTCACCACTTTATTCTTACTCACTGACTTAGACCTAAATGTCACTTTCACCTTAAAGCAAAAGGTCAACATTTTGGGACATATGCTTTGGCCACATAATCCCTCATAAAGAACTACAATTTCAAATTTTTACACTTTTTTCTTCAGATCAAACAAACTAGATATGTCATGTTAATCAGGAAGATTTTCTTAGGAGCTGCCAGAAGGATTTTGTTACGTTTGGACAGAGCCAGGCTAGCTGTTTCTCCCTGTTTCAAGTCTGTAGCTTCACAACAGTGGTATCAATCTGAACATCTAAAGGCCTTTACACACCAGGGGCATGATGAATGAAATGACATGGAAATGAATAATAGCCCACCCGCCTGCAAATACTTTGCATTAAAACTATTTAAATGTGTGTATTTAAATGTGATGTTCTGAAACTTCCTACTCCTCACTCTTCCTACTCCAGAGGTTGGCACTAAGATAAAGCTGGATCACATCCTTTATAAGGTTGGGGTAGGGACGAGGTGCGGGGAGGGAAAACCTTACCCAGATGACGGACCGGACACCTACTGCTCATTCCCCTGGGCTGAAATGGTGGTGGAGGATCTGTAAGAAAAATCTATTTATCTGTTTCATGTCCCCTGGAGAGATGAACAAGTTGACAGGAAATACCAGGAGAAATCTATGCATAGTTATTATGGGACAAATGACAAGAAATTAGATAAACCTTTATTGATCACAGAGTGGACCTTCAGATGTTGCTGCAGCACAATGACAGAAATAAGTACTGATAAATATACAGTAATATAAGGTGTAGAACAGAAAAATAAAAATAAATATATAAACTCTACAAGAGCATTTGGAGACAATATGGTAAGCCAAGTAAAACCAGATCTTCCAGGTTCTGGTCCACAAGTAAGAAAACCACATTAAGAATTCAATTTACTTTTGGAACTACGCTAAGAACAAACAATCAAAAAAACAACTAGTGGCTTGCTTTGGGTGTTAAGACATTTTTTCAGATAAGATTTGATTTTCCAAACTCAAAGGAAGAGGCTAGTCAGTCACGTCTGTTTTAAAAGCAGGACATAGACGAGCAAATGCTATAAAACTTTTTAGGCTTCAGGTGAAGTGTTGGTGAGTTTTATGGATATGGAGTAAATCATGTTAGCAGTAAATGAATCCACCTGTTTGTGTGTGCAGCTGTGCTCACAGGAGGTCCTGTGAGGTCCCAGTCACTGAGCTGGTGTTTGGTGAATATCCCTGTAAGGAGCAGACCCGTTACCTGGAGGTGTCCTACACCTGCGCCAAACCCCCAACTCCTCCCCCTCCACCTCCACCACCTCCTCCAACCAAACCTGACTGTACGTATTCACACACACACACACCCACATGCATGTGCATGGACACACCAGCCTGTTAACTGCTCTGTAGTTGCTATGATTTAGCCTATGCATCTTTTTTCTGTGTGCACCACATTGACTGCTGCTGTGTAACAACGACTGCAGCGTAGGAAGGTGGTCGAGAGTATGGGTGGGCGTCAACATAGGCCTACAGAACAAAGCCTGGGAGCGGAATTCGCTTCCCAAGGAAAACAAGATACTTTCACTCAGGAAAAGGGAGTGTTTTGAGAGTCTTGCTTTGTGTAGCTTAGCCTTTTGTAGCATTTTGCAACTGAATACAAACCACAATCTTTTCCTAAACTTAACTAGTGGGTTGGGTGCCTAAACTTCGTCGCCACATACGCTCACTTTTTCTAAACCTTTTGCAATCTTCGCCGAATTGACCTTCAGCTCACGATGCTCCCTACCCTGCGCACAGTCACCCATTCTGGGCCCTGTAGAAAGGCATTTTCCATGGGCCGCATCCACAGCTATTCATTCTAGCATCTTCTTCGGCCATCCTTACATGAGGGCACTGGGTACTCAGTCCCCTTTTTTCCTCCTAGTCCAACACCCCTGATTCTTGGGTAACTAGACCACCAACTACCGCTGACCTCACAGAGCATAATGCAGAGCTATAGCAGCCACCAAATACCATGACTTCTGTCTTTTCTTCTTTAAAATTTAGAAAGGTTAAGGACATCCCAGCTTTAATGTCATGTAAACACTATAACAGTGGGTTAACAGAGTAGGAATCAGACGTTGAATGTATTTCTGTCTAATGAAAAGCACTTTAAATTGCCTTGTTGAAAGACTGAGGTGCTTTACAAATAATATTTACACAAATCATGTTAATGTGTTGTTACTGGTTGTGTTTTATCTACAGGTGAAGACAAATCAACCGATAAAGCCTGATGCCTTTTTTAACTTTGTTGTTCGTCACTGTGGACAAAACAGTTTGAAGACACATCACCTTCATTTCAAACATCTGAAAGTCTTAGTAAATAAACTTTATGTTGTCTTTTGTTTTCTACTGTCTCACAAAACTAAATAAAATCTTTTATAATAGATCTTAAAATACAAGCTGTATCTCCGGTTTCAAGAGGCACAAGTGTTCGTTGTGTTTGAGTTATTGCATCTTCATGCTTAAAACATATCAGCTCATTTATTTGAGAAGGATTTTTATTCAATAAAATGTTTTTCTCCTATTTGGTGTAATGACTCCGTGTGTATTACTCTAAATCTTCAGTTGACAAATCCTTCTTACTGTACCTCAAGTTAAAGACCGCATTCAAAACCTTCCAATACTTAAGGTAATTGTGCAGTAGCATGTTTTCTGTCAGTGTGTTTGATATCTGTTGCTGGATTAGTATATCTGCTACATTAATGTGTATGTTGCATTTTACTACTGTAGATGTTAAGTTTATGCTAATTCTAACTTCTTTATAAACTGTGGGTAGCATAATCTACACTAATACATCCGTTTCTATAAGATCATCATGTTTTGTAGCATCTCTGTCTTGTGAGAACCACGTATCTCTAAAACGTCAACGCTTCATGGAGTCAGAAAAATAGCCTTTTTCAGCTTTTTCCAGCTGATCCAACAGCCTTTTTACAGACTTAATTTACCTTCAGAAGTAGAACAATTTTCTCAAAACATAAAAGAACACTTTATCCTTCAGTTTATCACAAACATTCAAAATCAACACATCTGGAGATACATAGTTTTCACTGGATTGGAAGGAGATGAAAAACTGTCATCTTAAAAGTAGCAGAAAATGTCAGATAAATGTAGTGGAGTAAAAGGTTAAATATTTTCAATACATCTGAGATATAGTGAAGTAAAAGTATGAATACCAGAACATGGAAATACTCAAGTAGCTCTAATTTTTTGTAACATTCTGGAAAGCCACCATTTCTAAAAACAAATATTGTTTTCCACTTTTACAATATATCTATTCCATTCAGTAGTTTGAGAAAAAAACGATCCACACAATGTCAAAGAAATGAATCAAAAACTGAAGCACTCCATTTTCTCCACTGGGCGTCGCTGTTGTTCTGTATAACAGGGTTCATTAGTATAATATAATTACTGTATTAATGTTAGGGTGCACCATTGACTTTAGAAACAGCAGTTGTCAAAGTAGTCTCACCTCAAGGTACATCTGGTAGCTGTTCTGAGGCTTTCGATCATTTCACATGATCTTCCTCAGCAGATAGTTTCCTCAGTTGTCATGGGAACTGCAGATATTTCATAATATTAATATATCCTACAGAGCAACTCTATTATTTGTTAATGTCCTGCATTCAAAATTGTACAAAAGCACAGAAGTATTAGAAGAAAATGTACTTAAAATATAAGGAAGTAATTCATTTATCTATCCATCCATCTTCATCTGCTTATCCTGTGTTTGAGTCGCGTGGGAGGCAGCTCCAGCAGGGGACCCCTTTCCCTTTGTCCCATTCCATTGTCCCCTCACTAACAAACATGACCCCAAAGTATTTAAACTTGTTCACTTGGGGTAAGGACTCATTCCCTACCTGACGAAGGCACTCCATTGGTTTCCTGCTGAGTGCTTTCACAGTGAGTGCTGAAGGTCACAGGCCGATGATGCCATCAGGACCACATAATCTGCAAAGAGCAGCAATGAGATCCCCAGTCCACCGAAATGCAACCCCTCCCCACCCCGACTACGTCTCAATATCCTGTCCATAATCATTACAAACAGGATTGGTGACTAAGCGCAGCCGTGGTGGAGGCCAGCCCTCACCTCAAATGAGTCTGACTTACTGCTGAGAACCCGGACACAGCTCTCGCTTTGGTCATACAGAGATTGGATGGCCCTGAGAAGGGACCCCCTCCCCCCATATTCCCACAGCACCTCCCATAGTATCTCCGGGGACCGGTCATACGCCAACACATGTAAACCGGTTTGGCATACTCCCAGGCTCCCTCCAGGATCCTGAGAGTGAAGATCTGATCCGTTGTTCCACGACCAGGACGGAATCCGCATTGTTCCTCTTGAACCCGAGGTTCGACTGTCGGCCGAACAATCCTTTCCAGCACCTTGGAGTAGACTTTACCAGAGAGACTGAGAAGTGTGATACTCCTGAAGTTGACACACCCCCTCTGGTCCCTCTTTTTTAAGAGGGAAACCAACACCCCGGTCTGCCACTCCTTACGCACTGTCCCAGACTTCCACGCAAAGTTAAAGAGGTGTGCCATCCAAGACAGCCCCTCCACACCCAGAGCTTTCAGCATTTCTGGATGGATCTCATCAATCCCTGGGGCTTTGCCACTGTGGAGTTGT
>NC_048411.1:16010258-16013671 GCF_013103735.1 Etheostoma cragini
TGTGTGTGTGTGTGTGTGTGTGTGTGTGTGTGTGTGTGTGTGTGTGTGTGTGTGTGTGTGTGTGTGTGTGTGAAATTATAAAGTAAAAGTAGGCTTAGTTGCTTTGTGGGGGCAGACGACAGTTTCTGTTTTATTTGTTATTTCTCGATAATGTACTATGTTGCTTAAATTGTTTGCTTTATGATTCTATGTTTTTCCTTTTCTTTTGGAGATTATATGATTTTTGTATATGTGCATATAATACTTATTTAGGGAAGATTTCTTCTAAAAGACTTTTGGTTGTTCTTTTTTTTAAATCCAACCTGCTGACAACTTGCTTTTTTACTTTGTTGTTGTTGTGTTTCTGCTGCTTTGTTGTATTGTGCAATATATAGGCTATAATCAATAATCTAAAAGTCAGATAAAGTTATTTTTGTTTTTATAGGCTAACCTGTTGAACCTTTCTCGTGCTCTGAAAGGGAGTTAGCTGCTGGACAAGATTCCATTTCTCCGTCATTTAGCGAAGAAATGAAAGCGAAAGCAGTCTGAAGCCTGAAGACGTTCCTCCGCCTGTTTGTGTCAGTCTCTCGGGGTGTTTGTACCGGACGGCACGATGGAAGAATCCAAGCACCCGCCGCCGGTGCTCGTGGAGGGGGACTGGAGCCCGGATCAGACCAAAACAATGAAGAACAAACTGCAGCTTTACTTCCAGAGCAAGAAGAAGTCCAGCGGGGGAGACTGCCGGGTGGAGGCGGAGGAAGGAGCTCCGAGAGCCGCCGTTTACTTCAAATCAGAGGAGAGTGAGTGTCTGCTTCATCCACTGCTTGGTTTTTTTCGTCGGGAAATCAGAGTTTAATAGACTACATTAAGGTTTCAAACAAAGTTAGGAGACTTTAAACACTTTTCTGCGAGTCATCCTGATGGATGAGTCACAAATAACAATTAGGCCTGTAAGTATAACTGCGACACATAACGCTGTCCACTGTAAATACACAGTGTAGTAAATCAAATTTAACTAACTGAAAGAATCAAAATGTATCTCTGTATGTCATCTTTACTGAGGAAATGTAACGACATTTTAAAACTGATACCAGCTCAGGTTGGCTGTTGAATTTGGGAAATAAACACTCTGCGATTGACTAATTTCCCAGTATGCACTTCACCTCTCCAGCAACCACTCCTCCTTATTAGTCAGATTGTCAGAGTCCCAGTAGGAGGTTCTCAACTGGATAAGATGAAAATATTGAACATTGTGATGGAAGCCAAAACCAGACTGTAGCTTTTTTTTTAAACAAGTAGTGAACAAAAAATTACATCTGGAGGTTTTATATTCCCACATCCAGCAGTCATAGCAGTGCAGCATGATGATTCATTAGGTTCTTTGTGTTTGTGTCTTCCTGATAAATGTCAGACCAGTACTACCTGTTTCCCCCTGAATTACTTACTTACTTACTTACTTATTTATTTAATTGCGTTAAGAATTCCTTACACAGGAAAAGACATCCAATACAATCAAAGATAAAAACACAATAAAGTCCAGGACTTATTTCCATTGTGGTCCTCAACACATAACATCAGGGCAAGACCAGACACTTACAGAATATGTAATAAACATTGACAAGATATAACATTTTACTTAAATAAGATTCACCGTATCAAATGCCTTTAGCAGATCCAATAACACCATTCCGCAGAGATTTCCATTATCTATTTCCCTGAATAGGATGTTGGATAAATAGAGTAGGCATGAATCGGTAGGGTGTGATTTCCTGAATCCGGATGGGAATATAAACATGAGGTTATCCAGTCTTTATGCTAAGCTAAGTTAACTAGCTCCTGGCTGTATCTTCATATTTTATTTAACATGATAGTGGTGTCAATGGGAACATCTTAAGTGTGATGATATTTTGAAATAGGAATAGAAAACCAATAATAACTGCTACATTTCTGAAACCAGTGTCACAGTGTTTCTATTGGCTGCTTGATCATAGTTGAACAAAGGTAAACTCTTGAATGCAGCCGTCATTCAGGCTTCAACAGAAGTGAATGGAAAACTATGGTGAATATTCATAGGATTTATGGTGCGATGTGAGTGTACCTTAACTCTGAGCAAGAAGTACAGAGTAAATAACCATTCTTCTAATTTAAGTAACCCTTTAAATTACTTTCTGATGTCTTTGTAAAACTGTTATCTACTGGGAAATGAATTAAGATACATAAAAAGTGTTTGATGTGATTCCAGTGAGAGAGCGAGTCCTTGCCCGGCAAAACCACGAAATCACCCTGGAGAATCAAACTGTCAAGTTACGTCTGATTTCTGCATCAGTAAGTAGAGATTAAAGATTTACTTTTTAAGCATTTTAACCATCATGTTCAGGCTGTCCTCATGAACCGTTCATACATACTGTATACCTGCAGAAAGTAATGATAAAGCCTTCATTACACCTTTACCTTTCCTGTAGGGCAACCCACAGGACAAACCTTACATTCTCTGTTCCTCTCCTGCTAACACTGAATAGATAATATAAGAGATGTTTGATGTTTTTTATTTATTCAACTTTTTCATCAGTACAGTTTTTTTCAAGTGTGACCCTTGAGACAAATTAGTAAGAGAAATAAACCTTAACTCCAGGTCCGCTTACTAGCTGTTTCTGCACCTTTCAACCGTGTCACACAGTCTTAATCAGCAAGTGGACTTCTCTTTATTCCCTCTTATAATAAATGCTTCAGTCATATCTTGATTGTGACATGTTAAAAGGAGGAGCTTTCAGGCTGCAGTGAAAACAATTTTTGTCTAAGTCAGGGGAAGACAAAAAAAAAATATGAATAATGTTGCAAAGAATCTTGCTTTTTGTAATAATACAATAAAGTATAAAACGCAGTGCTCCTCCCCAATAACTTTCCTCCAGTCCTTAAACACTAATGCTTATTATGTCTGTATGACCTGCACCTTTTATAGCATTACAGTTTTTTCCTCCAGTAATCAGTATGTAAGACAATTCTTGGATGTCTGATGGCAGCAAGAAGTTGGACTTTAACACTCCGTTCTTAGTGTTGTCATGTTGTGAACTCTGACAGGGTGTTCATAACCTGACCGACTGACACATCAGCTGCACTCAGATTAATGATGATCTCAAACAAAGAGATAACACGTTGGAGGGACAGTACTTAGGATCAGTTTTAATTTCCTTCCTTTCCTTTAACTTCCAAAAGCTTTTTCTCTGAAATGTCCCCAATGTTCCATTAAATGAACATTTAAAGTTCCACATTGTCTTATAATGTAACAAATAATGTGTATTATCTTGTTCAATATCTTAAAGGTGTTCTAAGCAGTGTTGGGTGATGGTACTTCTTGTTGACGTTCAAAGTATTTTCACACAAAACAAGACTAGCCTGCCCTCACTCCTCCTCATCCCATCCCCGCCCTTCTGAGC
>NC_048411.1:16013681-16027087 GCF_013103735.1 Etheostoma cragini
CCCCCCATCCACACCCCTAAATCCGTCTTTTCAGTTATTGGCTGGAACAATGTTTGTGTATGCTTTGTGGTGCAGGTTGGCGTTTGTAGACCCTGGGCTGTCTACAGAGACTGCGTTTTTTTACAGTGTTTTCTGGGGACAGGTAGCTTGCAGATAGTGTGGAGATGTTGTACAAATGTTGTAGCCTAAAACATGTGCGTCATCGCTTAGAGCATCTTTAATTGGAGCATTATGCAGTTAACACCAAGTGAAATAATGAAACCTTTGGCTCTATGTATTTAATGTACAAATACTGTTTCTTACAGTATATTTTTCCAGCTGGACATATTTGCCCATATAGCGCTTTTGTAAACACTCAAAGAGACTTTGAGTTTTGGCAGTTTTGGTAACAAACAGACAAACGAGACAAGGTACGTAGACAAGGTTACTTGGGCAAGCACAGGCAAAGCAGGAGAGGTGGGCAATGAAAAGGAGGGAAAAACTGGGAAACATCAACTGGAGCTTATGCAGGTGTACCACACTATCAGGTGTGACACACATCGGACAGGATAAAACTGGTTAAATAAAGTATAATCTTAAAACAGAGTTGACGTCCTAAAATACTGAAACTAACTGCACCAGAATTTTATAGAGTGTTAAAGTTAAACATTTACACACCAAGCAGCTGTAAAACTGTCCTGTGTCAGGTCGGTCTCTTATTTTTCAGAAATTCTGGCATTTTAATAGATGTCAGACAGTCACGGATAAACACCCTGAAAACCTGAAGTTGGATTTACGCATTTATTTAATTTTTAATCATTTGTTTTGTTGTACAGATGTACTTGTTGTAAATCCCAAGGGTGTTAAAAAGCTTCTATTTAACAGCAAGAAACTTTTTAAATAAGATGATTTATAAAAGCATTTTTCAAAGTTAATATACTTTTCTCCATAATAATATTGTTTATCTATATGCACATTGGAAGTAGGTGAAGTTTTGTTTCCAGTTACACGGCCAAACAAAAAATTTGAAATGCCTGAACTTGAGTAAGTTACCAGTTGGCATGCAATACAGATTTTTAGACATATTTCCATTCTGTGAGATTTAAAGTGTTGTTTTTGTTTTCACTTCTCAGAGTCCAACAAACAGTGACGGCGCCTCAGGTAACACTGCCAGCTGTCTGCTGTTTCTCTGGTTTTTATGGTCCTTAAAGTCCATATAGTCTAAAACAATGAAATATATAATTGTTTGCTCCGTCTTTAATTTGGAAGTAGATCTTTTTAAGCACACAGTTTATTTATTGTTTAGCTTTGGACTCTATGCTGCGTCTGATTGAGTTCATGTGTGCAGATAATTCATCTGACCTTGATTGTCTTGTTTTTTAGATTCCTTGACAGATTCAAAGACTCCAAAGTCAGAAGCTGAACCTGGAAATGGAGTTTCTACAAAGAGCCAAGAAGGTAAAAGAGTCGTTCAGCAGGTCAGCTGAGAATGCAAGATATGCAAGGCATTCATAATAATTTACTGATATTAGAAAGGAAATCAGCAACTACTTTTAAACTCTCAAATTATACTGTTCTTTCCAGTAAAAAATATACATTTGATAATATATTAATATGAATTGTTTTGTCATATTTTTCAGTTTCCACATTTCTAAACACACAAAGAAATTCTTGAGATGGAAATGGTGCGTTAGCAAAGGTGAAGCAGGTTTCTGTGTCCTTTTATGTCCTTTCAGAGTCGGTTCAGAGCGTCGCTGTGGTGTTGGACAACGTGTCAGACAGCATGTCCCCAGACATGCTGTACATGCTGGTGGAGATCATCTCGGGTTTGGACGAGAGCTGCTATAGTCTGGAGATCATCTTGGAGACTAAGAGAGCCGTTGTCACCTTTAACAAACCTGAAGGTTGGTGTGACAGCCCCAGAGTGCGCGTGTGTTTGTGTGTGTGTGTTCCATTCATGCACCACTGATCTTAACTTCCACACCTCATTGTCATTATTTTTGCCTTTTACGTGTTGGTTAACACTGACTTTGACATGCATCTCCCTGCTTTGTTCTGGCCTGCTAGCCGGTCATAACTACGAGACTGCAGTAAATATACAGATTCATATCTTTCACAACATCAACACAAAACTGAGCAATATTAAAAACTATCATGAAGCCTTCTGAGTTATGTTTCAAGTTTATTTTATTTGTGTGAAATCCTTAATATACCCAGTGGCAAATAACATGTGGAATTAACACCAAACATATTTAGAATAGAGAAATACATTTGAAATAACTGTAAATTGTCTGAATTGGAAACAGAAAGAAAACTAAACCCAAACAGAAAAGAAATTCTGCTGCTGGGAGATGAACAGGGAAATCAGTAAACAATAAGGATCATTTAATTAGCACTGTACCGGTATTTATGTTTGCAACGCTGATGAATGCAAACAAAAAGAAAAGAAAAGTCCTATTAACTGTTAGAATGAAATGCAAATATACAAAATGTGTATGTGTTTTTGTTGTCTCTGCTATTGCATTATCCAACTAAAAGTTAGCTTTTAGGTGACAAATCTCCAAGAGCATTGATTATATGTTATTATATAAACCGTATTATTGTAACGCTAGTGAATATTTGCGTTAACTATTAACTCGTTGTGATGACATACAGGTACTTTCGGGGCGTTGATAGAGTAAGAGCACAAAGACAGCTTTGACTGTGTAACTTGGTCCATTTCTTTAATGACACTTCCTCCAGCGTAGATCAACTCAAGACTAACAAAAATATGCTTCAGCATCTCATCATATCCCCCCGCCAACCTGTTAACTGAATAACAGGCAGGGTAGCCCTATAACATGTAGCTCCCTTGTTAATTTAAGGAACAGAATACACTATGAAGCTACAATTGATGGAAATATGTGAGTTATTTCAGTAATCTTGCAAACAGCCATTTACAAAATAAATCTCATCTTACCTTATCATATACAATTCTTGTTAAAATTCCCACCCCAAGGTACATTTAGAAACTGTTCTGGAGGTTATAACATGATTTTCATCAGCAGACTATGATTCTACGCTATCGGTCTTTAATTAATGTCTTTATGTCTTTAATCTGAGAAAGAAAACCAAAAAATTAGAAACTGAATCCACAAAGTAGCAGTAGTACAGAATATTTAATTTAGAGACCCAGAATCAGTCATGTTGTAGTTATGTATTTTTAATTCCTAAGAACAGTTGTCAACTGCTGAGCCTGTTTCATCCTTAAATGAGTAATCTAGAGTATTTTGCAGATGTGGAGAAGTTCCTCGCTGTGAGTGAGTCCAACCAGAAGCTGCAGAAACACGGACTGAGTGCTCGGCCACTGGAGGCAGCAGAGAGCGTCCGAGTGGAGCGTCTTCCTCCGACTGTGGTTAAAGGTACACAAACTGTTAAATAACTGTTTTCTGTCTGCAACATTTATGCTACTCTGGTCATAAATTCCTTATATTTTATTTCTTTCCAGACATGTTGGAGCTGTATTTTGAAAAGAGCTGGGCTCTGCCAGAAAATATTGTCATGATCCCGTCTGAACAGGCTGCCATTGCAACTTTCAACAACCCCAAAGGTTTTTCATTTAGCTTTACTACTCATATTTTACACACTGTAACTTAAAATCAAAGTGTTCTAGACAAATGTCTAGAAGTACAAACATACAATAGAAATACACTATTCAGCCGGAATAATGTTGACACTAGAAGAATAGACCCATATGCGATAGTTGAGCCTGTGATTTAGTCGGAAGAATTCCGGTTGATTTCAACATGTAGCTCTGTTCTTTGTAAATTTTGAGTGCTGTCAGTAGAGAGAAAAATGATAACAATCGATGCTGCCTACACTGTGTTATCCTCCTGCTAGAGTTAGTACCCAACAGGCTTACAGGCAAGGTTTTAACATGTTTTTAGCCTCTAAACATGTTCAAAATTTCATTAAAAGGGCCTACCCATATGCAATAATTCCTTACAAATGAACAAAGTAGTAGATGTGAAAGAAATGCATGAAAGCTGTTCTATTTCAGCTGTGTTTAGTTCCAGTGTTGATACGTCAGTTAGAGAGTCTACAAACTACAACACAGAAAACAAATATGAATTGATTTAAATGATTAAATAAGGTATTGTCTCCAGACCTACCTTAATTATAACTTGTCCCCTGCTAGTTGTAATACAGAACTTTATTTATGTTTGTATCTCTTTTCGGCGTTGTAGTTTGTAGACGGTCTCGAAGCACTTCTTGCAGTATCAACACGGGATCTAAACACAGCTGAATTAGCAGAACTTTTCATGCATTTCTTTCACATCTACTGCAGTCAGATTCACTGTGTTCACGCGGAAGGAATCACTTCACTTGGGTAGGCGTTTGACATTTTGAATATGTTTAGAGGCTAAAAACACATTGAAAACTTGCCCTGTTTAAGACTGTTTGGTGCTAACTCTAGCAGGAGGATGACACGGTGTTGTCAACACCGTTAGTTTTTGTATTTTTCTGTACTGACAGCTCTCCAAATTAACAAACAACAGAGCTACATGTTGAAATCTACTGTAATTCTCCTTTAATGTGTTGCTCTAACAGCCTCAAAAGATCTGGTTTTTGCCTTTCCTCCAAATGTTAAACCTGCTGGAGGTGTTTATTCTCTTTCAGCCCCGAGAGAATTTAACAGAGAATTTATTATAACAGCAGAACATGTTGTTTGGCACTCAGGCTCTGATATCATTACTCCCAAGGAGATATGTTTTCATGAGATATTGGTGAGGGATGTTTCCCCCACTCTAAGAGCCTAAAGGTGTATGTTACGGTGGTAGTGGGGCTGAAAGAGCAGGCATCAATACAGGGCAGCGGCAGCGTTGAAAGGCACAGGGAGAGATGGGTAAATGTCGTGGGTTAATAGACCGCCAACGTGAGAGGGTGTGTTTGGTGAATGATTTGGAGAGTGAGGCAGTTACCATGTGTATGAGGTCAGGACTTGGTATAGAAGTTCTTCCACACCAAACTGGGAAAATAATTTCTTCATGTAGCTGCCTTTGTGCAGAGGATATTCTCATGTTAAAACAAGAAAGAGACTAACCCAAACTTGGAAGACTATACTACTATATACACTATAATCCATAAATATAATTTCTTGCAAGTAAATGTAAGAAGAATATTGTCCACATACCCTTGGCCATATACTGTAGTATGTTTTATGACCTGTAAAGAAGTTCAGTGTTATTTAAATGCCTTGTAGCTACAAATAGAACAAGCACTTACCTGAGCTTTGTTATTATTCTGTGTGTTGATGCAGTTGTGGAACGCATTTGCATAAAACAAGACATTGTGATGCGGTCCATCCCTATCAAGGTGTATCCGTACTATAAGTCCCTGGGCACCGCCCTGTACGGCAGCGAGCGACCAACATGGAAGATGCCCGAGCCCTTTACAGAGAGCGTTCACCATGTTGTCTGGAAATTCCTCCTGATGAAGAAACTGTTAAAAACCATCAACGATCAGATGCGTCCGTACTTCTGCAGTGTGGACTTGGATAACCCTGCGGTGAAACTCAGCCCTCTCCCGAGCTTTTTGAGGCAGCAAGGTCTGACGGCCAAATATGTAGATAACTGGATGAGCACCGCCCAAGAGGCCTTTCGTCAGCAAATGTCTCAGTACACAGCCTTTGAATGTGCAGCAAACGCACGTGCATGGAAAGCTGCAGAGAAGGAGGTCCGTTCGGTTGTCAGGGAAGACGCTGTCCTGGTGCTGGATGCATCCAGGGGGATTTTGACCGTGGCTGGCCGAGCTACCGACCTAAAACAAATCAGGGCTCCTGTGGAGAACATTGTTCTTAAAGCCATGAGTCAGATGAAACGGCAGACAGAAGGTGTCTCTGAGGTAATGGTTATGTCCGCTGCAGAGTTCTACATCCTGCAGCAGAATGGGGTGCAGAAAGCTGCCCAGGACATTTCCCCTGACATGAACCTCTCCTTTGATGAAGGCACCCAGACGTTAACCATTACAGGACTCCCTGCAGAGGTATACCAGACTAAGTCGTGGATCTTGGAGAGGAATGTGGCCATGAGTAAAAAGCAGCTGAATGTCCCCACACATCTTCTAGACTTTCTCAAGACAGTGGATCCCATGGACATGTCCCAGGACCTGTTCACGTCTCAAAGCATCAGTGCCATATACAGCATTGAGAGCAAAGGGGTTTTCCTGTTGGGGAGTTCTGAGAGTGTCCTTGCTGTTGCAGAGAATAAGATGAAGACGGTTTTGGGCGTACAGACTCTGGATGTGGAAGACCAGGAAGTTCTTAAACTTCAAAACTGGCTAAGCCTGAACCAACAGCTGTTGGACACCTACAACTCCTTAAAGAAGAAAACAGTGACCATTCAGATCCACCCAGAGAGGAGAGACAAAGTAACTGTGGCCGGCTTCCAAAATCCAGTGAAAGAGGTCAGCAGCAGTCTAAGGGAATTCATTGTGAACTACTCACAAGTTCAAGAAACCATTCGTGTCGAGTCATGCGCTGTAGTTCAGTTCATTGTCAAGAAAAAATCACAAGATTGGTCCAGTATTGCCAAGAATAATGATGTAGAAGTCCGTTTTGATCCAGAGAGGCCAAGAATCACTCTTGCCGGGGCTCGTCTTCACGTCCAGAAAGCCAAAATCTGCTTTCAGAAACTGACCAGTGCTCTCTCCACTGACAATTTCATTGTGGACAAACCTGGAGCTAAGAAGTACTTCCAGACTCAAGGAAGCTTGTTCCTGTCTACAATAATGACAGAGCTGAGCTGTGTGGTGATGCTTCGTCCAGAGAATCAAGACGAAGAGGAGGAAGAGAACTTTGAGGAAGACAATGCCACTTGTTATTGCAAAGTGAAGACCCTAAGTGGAGTTCTGATTTCAGTCAGTAAGGCAGACATCTGTAGCTTCCCCGTGGACACGGTGGTCAACGCAGCTAATGAGGACTTACAGCACATTGGCGGCCTGGCTTTAGCCTTGCTAAAGGCTGCGGGACCCGAGCTGCAGAAAATCAGCAACGACCATGTCGCCAAAAGTGGAAAACTAAGTCCGGGTGATGCCATCGTTACACGTGCATGTAACCTGCCTTGCAAGTACATCATACATGCAGTCGGCCCACGTTTTTCTGACTTTACCAGGCAGATGTCAGTGTCACGTCTGAAGCTTGCTGTTAAAAATAGTCTGGCACAAGCAGAGGGAGTGAACTGCACCACCATTGCACTGCCAGCGATCAGCTCAGGTGTGTTTGGTTTTCCTGTTGAACTCTGTGCTGAGACCATAGCTCAGGCAGTGCGGGAGTACTGTGACAATCCAGGAGGTCCAAGATTGTTGACGGAGATTCACCTGGTGGACAACAATGATAAGACCGTTAGAGTCTTGGCCACAGCTGTCAATAAAGAGTTCATGGACCTCGGACCTACTATGACTGTGCCACATGACGCAGGAGGAAGAGGCACTGGGGCTGCAGGGTAAATAGAAGAAACTTTTTTTATCATAAGCAACTTTTACTGTTGATTAGAACATGGATTTGAAGATGGGTGAATATTTAAAGGAGTAGTTTAACATTTTGGGAAATATCTTATGTCTGCATGGCAAATATGAAGCTACAGCTAGCAGCTGGTTAGGTTAGCATAAAGACTGGAAATGGGGGAAACAGCTAGTCAATTTGATGTTTTAGAGGGAGTTTTGTTCCAGACTATTTCTTGTCTCTGAGCAGTTGGAAGGGAACCAGCTGAGACTCCAGGAAGTAATGCTCTCAGCAAAGAAATAGTGGGACACCTAATTTTTCTGTAAAGTAACAAATTTTCTGTTTTACACGTGGCCTTTTAGACATGATAAACTGAGAAAATAAAGATTTAACATGTTACTCAGGGAGCTTGAGAGGTGGTAGTTGGTGGATTTTTGTTACTTTTGGACAGAGCCAGGCTACATTTGAAACAGCGTTTGAATCAGAAAGAAGTTGTTGGAAGGTGGGGTTTTGTGTCTTAAAACATATACATTGTTCATCCCCCAGTAGATATCAGGTGAGTCGAGGGAAGAGCCACTTGCCCAGGGGCGGCCGGTTTGGTGAAGGAGGAGGGCGCGGAAAGGGGGCTGAGGGAACAGGACCTGGATCACAGGGAGGCCGGCAAGGTAACAGGGGAGCTCCCGGAGGACACGCCTGGCCTGGAGGAAATGGAGGGTAAGGTTCTGTTACTTCTTTTTATCTTTCTTTTCTCTAGACTTCTTAGTATTTAAATTTTTGCACCTCAGTTTTTTAAGACTCCGGTCAGTCATACGGTCAGAAACAATTCAAGATCAATGTAAATCCAACAAGAGCAAAACACCAAAATGTAAAAATTAGGAAAAGAGAGCAACATTACCTGTACAGTGCACTAACATGTTCAAAGATTTTTGTCTTTTTGATGTGACTTTATTCACTGTGGTGACATCAGTCCTGTCCTGTGATTGGCTGTAGGTCGGGCAGGTTAGAGCAGACCACAGCTGAAGGTCTGAAGATTGTTCTGGGGAAAGGAAACATTCAGGACCAGACTGTAAGTACTGAGGCTTTGTTGCCTTTTAAAAGCATAATTTGACTAACCGTTTACTGCACCAACTTGTGGTGATGTCTG
Organism: Etheostoma cragini; assembly: GCF_013103735.1. NCBI lineage: Eukaryota > Metazoa > Chordata > Actinopteri > Perciformes > Percidae > Etheostoma > Etheostoma cragini. The sequence continues at coordinate 16,022,285 of NC_048411.1, forward strand.
TGTCTTAAAGGTCCAATGACATGAAACTTTCACTTTATGAGGTTTTTTAACATTAATATGCATTTCTCCAGCATGCCTTTGGTCCCCCCTGTGGCCAGAAATGGTGATAGGTGTAAACAAAGCCCTGGGTATTCTGCTCTGCCTTTGACAAAATGAAAGGTCAGGTGGGCGGATCTGGAATCTTTTGTGTTACCTCCCCTTTCTCTGCTTAGAATTTTGTCCCACCCATGAGAGAAAGAGACATCATGGCTTTTAAACAAACAAAGTGGCAGTTGGCCAAGGCCACACCCCCAGCTTCCACCTTGCCCCCCCCCTTCCTCAAAAGCTACAGAATCAGAAATGGCACATCCTAAGGAAAGCTCTTTGTGGGACTGGCTCTAGTGGCTGTAATTCTGCACCAAGGCTGAATTTTGGGAAAGAGACTTCAGATATGGTATTTATGGGACCACTAAGGCCTATATAAAAGCATCCAAAGAGCCCCACGTAATGGGACCTTTAACTCATGATACATTATTCCTGACAAGTGTGGGGGTTTAGATACAAGTATCCACCAGATGGCAATAATTCTCTCTAACAAGTTCCTGTGAATGAAACTCTGACTTCAAAAACAATTGCACTTGTTAAACTTGGATCCTATTTTCGTTTTGACCATTATTTCTATTGGTTATGAATTTGTTGTACACATCAAAGTAATTACTGACAGACTGGAATTGTTATTTGCCAAGTCTGAAGGCACCACATACTCCAAACTTGGTTGAATCTCTGCTTGTCTCTCAGTACTTTAGGATAGCTGGTGCTGTGTGTGACTTGATTTTCAGGGTTTTCCATACAGATAGAAGATTAGACTGCGTGTCCAAGTACCGAGCCTGCCTTAGTAGACATAATCCGTGAAAAGGTTTAATGCTGCACAGACCTTTACTGAATGTGTGCCTCAACAACAAACTCCTCTGTTCATTTTGAAGGTGTAATCTTGGAATGTTATTGTATTTCTACCTGAGAAAGGACTTAAAAGAAAAATTGGTTGTCTAAAATGAATTTTCTTATCCTTTCAGTTGTAGTCCTAAACTTGTCTACAATGCTGTGGTTTTTGGTCCACAGACTGCAGTCATTGTCAACACCATCTCAGAGGACATGAGGCTGAACCAGGGAGCTGTTTCCAAAGCAATCCTGCAGGCGGCCGGGCACGGCCTCCAGTCAGCTGTTCTGTCCGAAGCTGGGGCAAGAGCACTGCCATACGGCGATGTTGTCATCACTGACGGCTTCAACCTCAAGTGTCAAAAAGTCTATCATGCTGTTTGCCCATTTTGGAACAACGGAGCTGGCCAGGAGGTGAGGGTTTTCAGTTTCAGAAATTTTATTTTAGGCAGCTGGGTCGTACTGCAGTCCACATTGGCAGGTAGCCAATGAGAATCGAGTGATTTATTTTTTTGCAACTGTTGTTCTTTTACATTTCAACAAAGTCCGCCATTTCTTTGGATTTTAGCTACAAATGTGGCGGCACATTACTGGGGTAAAGAGGCCAGCTGAAATTAACAACTAACAAAAAGATGAGTCAAAGAAAAGTAAAAGAAGGCGTTTTAATACATAGTGGACAATTGGCGACAAGCCACTGTGGATTTAAAAATCCACCTGTCAAAAAAGTTAACTTCAGGCCCTGGTTATGTTTTGTTAAGGTTGGTATAATTGTTTATTAAATATTTCAGTTTTTAGCAACCTTTATTGAACACCATTTCCCATGAGCCCCTGGATATTCACAGGTAAATGTCACAGGTTAACATGACTGCTGGCTAATAGTCTTTTTTTTCTTAGGAGGGTGAGTGAAATGATCTGGACGTATGTAAGGTTACCTTTAGATTGCTGTGTTTTGTTTTTCAAGCAGAGTTTTTAGCCAAAAGCAAACTCTGTTCACACAAGTGTTTTTAGCTCCATTAGAAGCACTAATCTCTGTTGAAACTAACCCCCCAAACCGCATATCTCATTAATATTCTCGTATACTGGGGATGCACGTGCCGGGGTAAACAGGAGGCAGCATGCATAGCTGCAAATATAGTTGTATGTAGTTGCTATGGTAATATTAGTAGCTTAGTCCCTGAGAATGAGACTTCATGACACAATCAGGTGGCGAAACATTGGCGTCAGTGTTTCCAAAGGGCTCTGTTTGCGGCCGTTGAGACTGCATCACAACCCAGCAGATTCCAAACCAAAACAGGTCAGAAGTGTTTTCAAATTTATCTGGTTTGGAGGCGCCAGAGCAGTGTGAATGCAAGGTTTTCACCATTTGGCCTTTATGGCTGTCTTGCATAACATTGTTATTTTCATACAATCATACAATTGAGATTACTGTGGACTAATACAACGGGAGAGGAGAATGAGCGATTCTCAATGTGACAACCATTTCCTTTCACTTTTGTGACAAGTAGCCTCATTTTTTATTTTTATTTTTACCTGGCAATGAAGTCATAGCAGGCAGCAATAACATAAAGCAAGATATAGTAAGTAGACAAACTGAAGGTTGAATTCACAGTATTGCACATAGGAAATATACATTAAACATTGCACTGTTTAATATAGTAATAAAGACCTTGAGATGTCTCTCCTTAAACACGCAAAAGCTGAGTAGAAGTATGAAATAGCATTAAATGTCAATATTAAGTAAAGTACCTCAAATGTCCACTTATGTACAGTACGTAAGTAAATGTACATATTGGACTCAAAAGGCTCCATGTTTAAGTTTATTTCCACAGCCTTACTTACTTCTTCTGTGTGTTGTCTTTTTGTCTCAGGAGTTAATATCCATCATCAGATTTTGTCTGGAGAAGGCTGAGAAAAGTCGTATGGCGTCGCTGTCCTTCCCGGCCATCGGCACAGGAAACCTGTGCTTCCCCAGAGACGTGGTGTCCAGAGTCCTGCTGCAGGAGATCCACTCGTACAGCCGCAGGAAAACTCCTCGCTATCTGAGAGAGGTGGCCATCGTTGTTCACCCGAGTGACAACCAAACGGTTGATGTGAGTTTCATTTTGTTAAAGACAGCATGTTTAAGTATAAAAAATAAAATAAATCTTGAGGTGTGACATTAGAGTGAAGTGAGACCTCTGTAGCCCGCTGCTCATCTTTGTTGTTGGCTACATTAGCTGCTATTAGCATTAAACACAACAATCTGTAGTGCGTTCCATTTACCTCGGAACTGGGAAGCCGAAGCAGGGAATAACGTCACACCGGAGTTAAATGCGTTCCATTTTTAAGTCGGATATTCATTGTTTTCATAAGCTCTAGCCAGGTTAGCCATTGTTAGCAATGTCATTTCATAACAACACATTACGCAGTTTGTTAGCACTAAAAACAGCGTAGCAACATGCACACAAATAGAAGATGGACAGGACTTTGTGTACGACTGATTTAGTGAGACACATATAAAACAGAAGAGATAATAACCGTACGTAACTACAGCTTTTACAACTGTTGATGCACGGAGCATCCATGTTTGATTTTTATCTCGGGGTACTCGGTGGTTGCCTGACTTCTGAGGTCAGGGGGTGTGTTTTCGACTTTGACCTCACAAAATCCAACTTCAGAGTACAAATGTAACACACTACTATTATGCAATGTAGGCACCAGGTTTTAATGAGGAAAAAGGACATCTCGGGTTCTGCTGCATTGATTTTGGTCCTTTTTGTTTTAAACTGTGGATCACAAGTCTGAAAATGAAAAGTGCAATGACAAAGTTGTGGGGGACTCCTTTAAACTGAACTTTTATACCCACAGAGATGCATACAATCAGGTATTGAGCAGAAAACCTGTATCAAATCACTTGTATTAAAATAATGTGGCAACATCTTGTTTGTCAGTGTTTCACCAGGGAATTTAAAGGTCAGACTGGCCAGAGAAATATCCAAAATGAAGCTCTGGAATTTAACGAGGCACCAGTTAGGTCATCAGTCAACCAATCCCAACAGTCCCCAGGTAAGAAGCCTACACACCTTTCATTTATGTTATCTTCAAGTGAAATTTTTATCACAAACAAATCAAACAAGAGTAATCTTTAAATACAGATTTGAGAATGTAAAGGGTCAAATTATTGATTATTTTAGACGTCAACTTGTGAATGTAATTGATTTGCGGATTTTAGAGACAGAACGTTTTGAGCCACCAGATCACCTGGCTCAAACTATTTTTGGGAGTTCAGTGTTTAATGTTTTTGTCTATTAACGGCGTTAATGCAAACCCATTTTAACGGCGTCAATTTTTTTATCACGTTATTTTTGGCCTAGCAAACTTTGCGGTTTTTTTCACATGCTGTTGCAACCACTAGTAACGTTAGAAAAACGTAGAAGAAGTACTTTTAAAAACGTAAATTTTCCATCCAGAATCTTATTGGCATCCATTTCAGCGAGACACAAGACCAAAGTGATCTGTGCGTATTGTCGTTGTGAACTGTTCTACCATCGCAGCACGTCCACTCTGAAATACCACTTGATGGCCAAGCACACAGCTGATGCGAATTCTCCGCTCCCTCGTCAAATTTTCTCCAAGTGTGAATGACTGCTCCAAGTGAGAATGTTACGTGTTAAGTTAAAAACTACAGTAGGCCATGCCAGTGTTGTTTTCAATAAAAAAACGTTTGCACAAAGCAACTCAATCCACTTTTCCATGTTGATAAGAGCATAAAAATGAGAAAAATAATGGAACAAACAGAAATCAAGGGACATTTAAAATATGTAAAAATGTGCAATTAATTGAGATTAATTGCAAGTTAACTATGACATTAATGTGATTAATTGCGATTTTATATATATATATATATAT
>NC_048411.1:16027128-16030861 GCF_013103735.1 Etheostoma cragini
ATATATATATATATGAGCTTTGTGTGTGTGTGTGTTGCGTGTCTGTCTGTGTGTAAGGCTCCTTCAGTCAGGTGTCGTCCCCCTCCCTTGGTGTGTATCGGATGCAGATGGGTCAGCTTGCCCTCGAGGTGTCATCTGGAGACATCACCAAGGAGGCCTGTGATGTCATCATCAACTCCTCCAATCAAGGCTTTACCCTCAAATCAGGTGACCTTTTATTGCTCCTCGTCATTTTGTTGGTCTTACCAAACAAACCTTGTAGAACATTTAATCCAAAGGACCATCCCATTTTCACAATTTTAACTTCACATCACTGACATCACCTTTTTCCAAATGACAATCTTTTATTAATTTATTTTTTCAAAGTATTACCTTTCTTACCAGGCTGTCATTAGATTCAGTTAAGTTCAGTGAAAATTGAGTTGCAGAGACTTGCATATATATATAATGTATTTAATGCAATGCAAAGCAGAAGTTTCAGTCTCACTTTAAAAACATATCACACAGCGATAACATTACATTGACCAAAAATAAAACAAAACAAAGGATGTTTTGCATCTCTGTCTCTGAGTCTCTCCCACATGTAACTCAATAAAAATGTTGAAATGTTTTGGCATTTCAGTTTGAATATTCCTTTTAACTTACAGCAGCATCATTTATTAGTCTTACTCTTCTTCTATAATACCCCAGGAGTGTCGAAAGCAATCTTGGACAGCGCTGGACTAACAGTTGAGCTGGAGTGCTCACAGATTGGTATGTAGCTGGAATTTCACCTTCCCCGCTTTACATTCACACAGTTCAGTCACAGTACAACTGCTCTTCTGCTGATAGAGAGAAGTATTATTTGGGTTATTGCAAAACTCAAACTTTTTTGTCTGATGCACCTCTCAGATGAGTTAAAATGTTACATGATGTTTCAAATGTGTTTATTTGAATTGATTTTAAGGTAGTTAAGTAACAATACAAATGCAAAGTAATTCTCAATGTTTAGGTTGGTTTGGCTACGTTTGTTATACTTCAATTGTCACTTATACACTTTTGTTTTAACCATTCAGCTATTACTTTTAGTTGTTTAATTTGTTTATCCATATATTTTAGGTAACTATTATAACCTGAGTATAGGCCTAGTTAAATATTTGTAAAATTCATCCCCGTTAAATGTTTGCTATTCTGATTGTATCACCAGGCTGTGTTTATGAGTGTTGTTTGGTTTGTCTCTGTAGTAAATTCTCTGAATTACCAGCCTGGTCTGTTCATCTTAACGTCGGCCGGCAAGCTGCCCAGCAAACACATTATCCACGTTGTTGGCCAGAATGATCCTGCAAAGATTAAGGATGTGGTTTACACAGTGCTGAAGTTCTGTGAGGAGAACAAGCTCAGCTCTGTCTCCTTCCCGGCCCTGGGAACAGGTCTGTTCAAACAGAAACTGCACAGTATACAAATCTGTTATTATTGGAAGTTTTGTTTAACTTTTACTGAGTGTATTTCAAAGAGAAGTCTTCTTGTGAAGGGATACTAATGAGACAAGAAAGAGCGAAGTCTAATTTCTAACATTTTTGTTTTCATCTTACTGGTTTACTTTTGTTTGTTTAGTCATTTCTATCATGTTTTTTAGATTCACTGTCTTCTACCGTCTACAGTCCATCACTATAATATATTCACTCATCTCACTGTATTAAAGCTGACAAAAGATACATTTGATGGGATGTGCAGGTACAGTACATTCTGTCTGCTCAGAGTTTGTATCAGATCAACCAAATCAAATATTAAAATTAAGCAGCTGTAATTGTACTGTGCTATGGACATTCATGATCCCAAGAGAATGAATCATAATGACAGTGGCAGAAGAAGTACTCTTCTACTCTCTTTACTGTAAAAGTACCAATATCATGATTTACTTATGAGTTCTCCATTACAAGTTAAAGTAATACATTTTCACACTATTTGCATTATTTTTTTATTACATTACTTGATTTACAGCTGGTATGTGAAAAGGTACACAACCTTATTTGTTTAACAGTAATTTAGTTTTACTGCCAATCATCACATGAAGTGCTTTTATTTTGAAGCAGTCTACATGGAAGTTTTCTGTTGTGTACTCTTGCTAGCTTACGGAGATAAACGTAAAGCATGTTCATCTGCTCACTTTGTTGTTTGTAAAGCTGTAACATATTGAACAGTGAATGGTCATAGTAAAAGACAAGAGTTTCATTCCAAGCCATTCCACTACAGGCATAGTATGGTGGCATGGTATTTATTTATTCTTATTATATTCTTAAAATAACAAAACACTAAATGTTGCATTAAAATGCATCAATTTAATTAGTAATGCGTTATATTACTGTGTTACAGCAAAAAGGAAGACATTACTGTAATTGCGTTGCTTTTGTAACGCGTTACTCCCAACACTGATGGTGATAATTTTGCAATGTAGTCTAAGATTAGACCGAGATTACCTCACTATAGACGATGCAGCTCTTCTGTCTGTGGGGCATTTGGGTTAATTGGCATCGGCACATGCAGTTCAACATCATATCCCCTTTCCTCTAATAGTTCCTCATTTATGTCATCCACACATCCACGATTCATGGAAATGTGTAAAACAAGGTCATATTTTTCCTTCTAATTATGTGTGGTTTGCTAAAAAATGGGAACTGCTGGGTCTGTGAGATGAGAGAAGCAAAGTGTATGCGCAGTGGGCACACCCTATATTACGGCCAAGCATGCACCCGTAAAATAGGGAGCGCAAGTTCATTCCCTAATTTACCGATGTCAGTCTATGGATGGAAAAGTCAGCTGTGCGTCAAGTGCAAAATAGGAATGATAAATGTGTTAGTGTACAAAGTCAGTTGCGCTGGGTGCTAAGGGCCCTTAGTCTAGTGGACACCATCATGGTTCACAGACTATATCAATCCTCTCATCATCATTATCATCATCCTCATCATCATCAGCGGTACTTGTCTGCCTGTTAGGTCAGGGAGGGGCTGAGCCATCGACGGTGGCAGACGCCATGGTCGATGGGGTGGTGGACTTTGTGCGGAAGAAGCAACCGAGGCTTGTTTGCAGTGTAAAGATCCTGATCTTCCAGACAGTTATGATGACGGAGTTTCACAGGAGCATGAAGAAGAGAGAGGGAGAGCAGGTGGAGGCGAAGGGCGTCTTAACCAGGATCAAAGGTATTTAGTAAACTCCACCTACTCTAGAAGTGTGATTATTTTTCATCATTTCTTCCTGTTTGTTTCAATCTAGTTTGCTCTTAGGCATTATTCTGTTATTTCTTTCTCAGAAATTAATTATTTTTTATTGTCACAATCTCCTGTGCAGACTTAAATCATCAACATGTCAGTCCACCTCCCAATACTGTCTGACTTCCTGTCTGTGGAAGCCCATTGGTTCCTACTGAAGGAATCAATCTTTAAAAATAAAAATGTATGGTTTCATTAGTATTTCCTAACAGCTAGTGGCTGTACTTGTTATCGGACAAACAGAAGGAAATAGTGACTTTGTTGGTGGCCATTTTCACCGGCGGATTAATCCACATTCAGTGCTCTACTCAGTATTTGTGGCAGTGTTTGTATGGTTTAGTCAAAAATGAACTACAGTGTGTGTTCATGGTAATGAAGAAACATGTCACTCAGTACAACACAGAGGAAGAAGATACACTCACCGGCCACTTTATTAGGTACACCTGTCCAACTGCTCGTTAACACTTAATTTCTAAGCAGCCAATCAC
>NC_048411.1:16030961-16041505 GCF_013103735.1 Etheostoma cragini
AGTTCTGAAGGCAAAAGGGGGTCCAACCCGTTACTAGCATGGGGTACCTAATAAAGTGGCCGGTGAGTGTATATCAGGCTGTGACATACACACTCAACAACAAGTACTTCTTTGTGTATTCAGATAACTCTGGAACTTGCTGACTATAAGAACAAAACAGAATCATCTTTATAATTTCTTAATACTTAACACACCCTAGTAAATTACACTGTTTGGTGGCTGAGTTGGTAGCGCAGGCACACGTATACTTAGAGGTTTATGCCTCGAGGCAGAGCTCCAAGGTTTGAGTCTGACCTGTGACATTTATCTGTGTGTCTTCCCCCTCTCTCTCTCCTTTCTCAACAAGCTGTCCTGTCCATTAAAGGTGAGAAAACCCCAAATAACAATGTTAAAAAAAACAGTTTGGTGTTTTACGTTGTTTCAGACAGTGTCACTTCGTTTTTTTCGGGACTTGGGGAGGAGCGACCCAGCACAGAGAACCTCTTCCTGGAGAGAGAGGAGTTTGAGCCCACAGTGTTCCAGTTGTGTGCTGACAATGACATGGTGAACATGAAATTATTTACTTAGGTTTAGCTCTTTGCTTTTAAAGGATCTCTTGATTCTTAAGGCCAGTAAGTCACTCACTCACACAAGCAGAAAACGTAAGTGAAGTTAAGTATAACAATATGAAAATGTTCTTGTAGTGATGCTGGTTTGTAACCAAACTCAACAACTGTTAACCCACCACTGCAGGCTGTGAGTCAGGCTAAGAAAAAGGTTGAGGAGCTGATTGTGGCCGAGCAAGCGGAGAGAACCATCACAGACCAGTACATCAGTGAGCTGTCGCAGGCCGACTTGGACCAGCTAAATGCCTTGCAGAGGAAACTGACAGTTAGCATCCGTCTGAACCGAGGGATGGAGGACCAGGAGTCCAACATCCACCTGGAGGGTCTGACCAGGGACGTCCACACCGCTGAGTCTGCAGTCAGGTCAGCAAATCAATTCAGGAGAACAAATATGCAGCAAAGCTTCAGTCCAGTGTACCCAATGTTAGCATTTTCCTTTTTTCTGACAATCAGGGACATCATCCGCAAGGTGGAGAGGTCCGAGAACATGAAGAGCAAGGCCTTGCTGCTGAGTGGACTGGTAGAGTGGCAGTTTGAGATCAGCAAGGGGGTGATGGTGCCCTTTGACATTTACACCAACCTCCACCTGGAAGAGGCTCTGGAGAAGAAACAACAAAATGTGGCTATCAAGATGAACAACGAGAAGTACCATGCTCAAGTAATGTTTAGAAAAGCAGTGTCAGCAAATGGGCGTAAAACAATAGAGCTACATAGAAAAGAGGTGAAAGGTGAGGGATTTTGTCAGTTTTACTTCCTCCATTTTCATTAAAAAAATGTCCTGTTTCACACTGAGCTGATAATAGAAAATAGATGAGAATAGAAGCACAAGCCTCAGAGATCAACTTCATTATACAATACCTAAGCAGTGATATGAATGCAACCTTGAAAATATAAGGCACAGCTTTGTAAACCTGTATAGTAGCTTACCTTAAAAACAAACATGCTTATGATTTTCTTTGAAGATGACACCGATCTGCCATCAAATTGGGAAGACATGAAAGGCGACCTCCTCAAACGTGTTCTTCTAACTTCGGGATCCAAGGAATACAACGATGTGGAGAAGGAGCTAACAAAGACCGGGCTCGCTGCAAACATCGTCAGTGTATGTTCAGTTTCTGCTATGCTTTGCAACTACACCGGCACGATTGAAGGGGAAAATACGAATCACGATTTTTTAGCTTAAAATTAATATCACGATTCTCTGCCACGATTTTTTTCTCACAAAGTTTAATGTTTATTGCACACATGAACCATGACAAAACAAATTGGCAGTACCAAACCTAGATTTTGTTTTTGGCACCTGTAGCCCATTGCTCATCACCACAAGCCTGTAAACATAGAGGCTTCAATGAAGAGAAGGGAGAGCATTGCAGCACTTTGGAGCGCTTTAAAACCTATTTTATAAAGTCTATGTTTAAAACTCACAGTAGAAAGTAGTAGCATTTGTGATGAAGTCGGCTCGTAAAATTAAATGAGAATCAAAGTCATTCAAAATAAACTAAAAAAATTCAAAGTTATTTAAAAATGTAATTGTGAACAGGGTGAATCGTGACTGCGATTTTAAAATGATTAATCGGGCAGGTATATTTGCAACTTCAGAAAAACAAAAAAATTAATAATTTTCACCTATTAGAAAAACATCTGGGTCACACTAAAAGAAAACACAAGCAAATTTAAAAAATCATGCAGCCAATACAGCCAGAATGAGTCATGTGTATAACTGTGATGGCAGATTGAACGAGTCCAAAACATGACACTGTGGCAGAGCTACCAGCTGATGAAGAAACAAATGGAAGTGAAGAACAAACACACAAACAACGAGATGGTGCTGTTCCACGGCACCGGAGCCACCTCCATTGATCTCATCAACAAACAAGGCTTCAACCGCAGCTACGCAGGAGCACATGGTAACCAAAGAATATTTAAAAAACCGTTATGGACCGTTATGTAACATATTTCTTTGTTCATGATTGTAATGTAAAGTTACACGGTGCAACAATATGTCACTACCACAAAATTATATTTAAACAATCAATTCAGGTTTCATGGATTCAACTAGTGGAGCAGCAGTCTTCTTACCAAACAAACAAACAAACAGTTACATTGATGCATTTATTTGGTAATACAGTCTGGGCATCCCCTATTTTCCACTGTAGGTGCGATGTACGGCAATGGATCTTACTTTGCAGTAAACCCGACCTACTCAGCCCAAGGCTACGCCAAACCCGATGACAAGGGCCACAAACGCGTGTACGTGGCCAGGGTCCTGATCGGAGACTTCACCCAGGGAAGAACAGGCATGATAACCCCGCCCTCCAAGGACTCCAGGAATGCTGCAGACCTGTATGACAGTGTTGCAGATAACAAAACCAATCCAACCATTTTTGTAGTCTTTAATGACATTCAGGCATACCCAGAATACCTGATCACATTTACATGAATGAAGCTATGATTATACTGCTTTATTTCTTATGAATATGTTAAGAACATTTTATTATTTGTGTTTAAGTTTGAATTCCCAATTGACTCCCCACAAGCAATTTTGAATTATTTTGAAGCCTGATATTGTAACATTGCATATTTCTTCAAGGGGCACTTTCCATTTTTTTTTTTTGCTTTTCACCAATACATGTGTAAATGAAAAGAAAAGATTAAAGTTGGCTAGAAAATGACAAAACAAAAGCTTCCTTCATCTGACATTTTTCACATTTATTGTATTTTTTTCAACATGAATATAGTCTGAAATGCCTTTTATTAAAGGATCACTGCAAAGATTTGTGAAATTCTCTTGTAAGCTGATTTATTACAGTTTTTCTTAATTGCTTAAACACTTTTTTTGAAATTATGCCTGCTTATCTCAAAACACTAATTCATAACTTATCACCGAATTCCCCAAATGTCCTATTTCAGGTCACAATGAAGCTCTCCACTCAAAACCATTCAATCTTGCTGAAAACTTTGCCTTCAGCCATGACACACAAGCCCTCAAAAACGCTGCAATATAGTCTTACAAACTGGTGAAAGTACCCGCACCGAGAGACACGTATAACTTGTCTAGATAGGCTTCTTCCATGGCCTGGAGGAGGTGAACATGGCTATAATGTTCATGCTCATACTTTATGCCGCACCAAAAAAAGAAAACGGGTTTATTAAGGAGGAGTATGCTGGCATTGTCAACTAGAATGGCCTAAACGTCATCCAAAGCTGCATCCCATAGTTTTGCAGTGACAGTTCATCAAATCTGAACCATGTAAAAAAGGGAATAGTGTAATACGTCAGGAAAATGGATTTGCTTTTTGATAAATGGTGCTATTGTTTTGAAATGTTAGTTCAAAAGTCTGGTTACAGTATTTAAGCAATTGAGAAAAACTAACAACATTAACAACTTTACACAAATTATCGCTTTCATAGTTTCTTTCTTGCTGGTAAAATTGACCAAATATCACATAGGCTACAGTTTTCGACTTACCAAGGCAAATTTATTCAAAAACCCATCTCATTTGTAAAGCCACCAAATGATCGGGACATAAGATGTTGAAGCTAAGGACGAGGTGAGCTGCCTGTAGCTGTTTGGATTTCTGCTACATTGAAGGTTGGCAGTCAGCTGTTTGTGTAAAGACACGCAGGAGGGAGTCAGCCCAATGGGCCCACAGCCCTATGTTCCCACATCTCTAGGACATTTTCAAAATTAGGTTTTGTGTTCTTACATTTCCCTTCAATTTAAGCCCTATCCTTCCACAAAAATGTTTAGTCTTAGGGAGATAAAATCGGACACAAATTTATGAAAAAAGGAAATGTGGAAACATAGGGCTGTGGGAATATAGGCACACTCCTGTGTGATGACGGTTATCACACACAGCTTCCAATTGTTTGTAGGCCTATAGTTGGATACAATGTGGCAGGAATGATTTTTTGTTGTTGCCAGACTATACAGTAGCTCAGTCCATAAGGGAGTGGGGTTGGGAACCGGAGGGTCACTGGTTCAAGTCCCCGTGTGGACCAAAAAGTAGGGAGTGTGGCTGGAGAGATGCCACTTCACCTCCTGGGCACTGCCAGGTGCTGTTGAGCAAGGCACCGTACCCTCCCAACTGCTCAGGGCGCTGGTTCAGCAGGCAGCCCACTACATCTCTCCATTAGTGCATGTATAGATCCTGAGCATATGTGTCTGTGTAGGTCAGGACTGTGTGTGATTACTTCGTGACTTCTTCTCCATAGCCCCAAATCCAGCCTTCCTGATCAGTTGGTTCCGTCCGTCTGCGTTACTGGCTCAAATACTGCTGCCCCAGCAGATGGCGGAGGAGAACAGAGCGCCGGCCACAACAGACTGGTAGACTCTTCCTCCTGTACATTCCTTAGACACCAAACAACTGCAGTCATCAGAAAACACCTCTAGGTAACATAACTGAGATGTACGGAAAGTTGGTGGTGTATAAGTTGAGCAGTAAAAGAGACAGTACAGTCCTGTTTGGAGCCCCCGTACCACATCAGATAAAACAATCCAGACGGACAAACTGGGGTCTGTCTGTCAGGTGGTCAGTGATCCAGGCGACTGGACGCACTAACAGCTTCCCACCTAATAGCAGTGGCTGGATGGTGTTGAATGCACTGGGGACATAAAAACGGGATTTGCACAGCACCACCACCAACATCCAGGTGCTAATGAGCTTGTGGCAGCAGATACATACTATACTATGACTTTGACACGGCGGGATTCTCATCTCTCTCAATTTAAAATCATTTTGAGACACACAGACACACACAAAATGCAGGGAATATCTGCTGAAGAATATTCGTCTTTGCATCTTCAGATTTAGTTTGAAACAATAAGCCTTCAGACATTCAAACCAAATGTTTTATTCATCAGTTCTCACAACTTCTCAAAGTCTCCTGTTACAGATTCTTGTTTGTGTTCACTAGTTTGGTTTAATGTCAGAATGAAAAAAAAAGGACTTTTGTGGAATAAGTAAATGAAAACTTCAGGATATTTCCAAACAAATTAGAAACATGATAACAATTTCCAAAACCAATCCAATGTGTGGATAAAAGCTTAAAACTTCAAACAAGTTACAAGGTGGTTACCATGACAACAAATGTAATACTTTCAGAATCCTTGCAGACAGTTTCAGCTCGTGTACCTGGTTTAAAGGAAACCGTGTGTCCAAATGCACACAAAAAAAGGAACAAAAATGTAATCCATAAAGATAAAAATTGTGATTTGTGATCAGCTGAGCGTCGACACGAGGGTTTACAGGCTGCGTTTTCTCCACGAGTCCTTGAGACTTTAGAGGAGTAGATCCAGGAAGATCCAGTTCTTGTCATTCCTGATTTTGTGAGTTTTCATCCAGCAGGAGTAAATCTTTGTGCTGCCAGACGTTTATTGAAATGAAAGAGTTGAAGCATCATTCCACCGCTCTGCAAAATTATACGACACTCTACACCAAAAGAGTCTATGACACTCTATAACTCAACAAAGCCTGAAGAAACTGGACCTTGAATAACACCGCTGGGATATTTGGGTTGGAGATTGAGGGAAGGTGTGTGTGTGTGGGGGGGGGGGGGTGTCTTTGGATGACAAAAGGTTTCTGGTTATTTCTCTCCCAATATATAAAAATGCAGGTCAGTCTGTTTGCCCTCATTTTAAACCTCGTTCAGTAACTCACAGTGTTTATGCAAGAGAAGCCTCTCTGGATTGTCCACCATTTTGTCTTTGACATCATCATCATCATCATCATCATCCGTCCGTAGTTCCGTTCTGTTGAAGCGTGCTGGATCAGCAGTTCAGATTAAAGGAGAAGTCTATGGATCCAGCTCTGACCTCCAAGAGACAAAACACGACATTTCAGCACCTCATTTCTCCTCAGACAGGACACGGAAATTGAACTGGGAAGCGCCCAGTATCAGTATCAGTCGCAGTATCAACTCACACCGAGTCTGTGATCACATGGAACGCGTCTCAGAACGAGCCTGAAGCATTTGTGTTCATAAGGTAGATAAATCTAAACAGGCCTCTCTGTAGAAGCATTTTTTAAAACCTAAAAACCGTTTGAGCGCTTTTCACTTTACTTTTCACTTCGTTAACCCTTTACAATAACCATCATAGATGAGTTAGTGGTCATGTTACTGTTTATGTTTACTAATTAATAATAATGTTATCATTTATGTAAATGTATCATAGTTTTGTGAATTAATAAATGTAGTATACTTGGTCAATTTTAATTGTTTTGTAAAGCATCTATAAACATTTTGATGAATAATATAATATGGCATCTAATGCTTTTCATAATTAGTTATTGATGAGTGGTTTATAAATCATTAATTTGGCCCCATTAAATCCCCTTTTTTTGGTGCTCTATAAAAGATAATTGATCCTTTGTGCGGTGACAATAGCTAAATAATAATAGATGCTTTACAAATTATTTATTAACCATAAACAAGATATTTTAATCAGTAGTTCATTATATTCATACCAAATAATGTCTACTGTGGGTTTTAAAACGGTTTCTTAGAGGTGTCCAAATCATTTAATATCATTGCAAAATACTTCATTGAATATATACGTTGCGTCCTGCAATAAACCTAAAAAAGGAGGAATGTCTTTCTAATCGTCTTTAAGGGAAACTCTTACCCTCATTTCTTTCTGATGTAGCAATGCTTAAATCTTTCAGAACAAACTAAAACGGTTCCCATGCGATCCCAAACCTCAAGTTGATCTTCGGCACCAAATCAGCTCAATGACTGATGACTCAATGATTAACTTAACCGTCTTTTTACTGAGAATTTACCCCCCCTCACAGGAAGCTAAAGCTTCATGTTCACTGTAAAATAATAGTTTTGAATTGTCAACACTCCTACAGGATGTAACCAAGCATTTAACAAAAAAATACATCTTCAGTGTACTGAACTGTACACACTGAGATCCGCAGCACCAGGACGATTTATAAAAGTCCTACAAATTGAACAGATTTCTCGATGTCGAGGGTGTCGCTGTTGTGCTGATTTATCCTGCAAAGCTTGAAACATTAAATGTGTGACGTGGGCCCGTTGTGGTTCTGCAGCGGGTCTAGGGTGGTGGTGGGGGCCAGGCGGGTCACCGTCTCTGCTGGCTGTAAACAGGGAAGGCCAGCGTGACGTTGAGCGAGTCATTGTGTTGGACCAGTGAGGTGTGCTGGTAGTGCAGCACCAGCTCCTTCAGAGAGCCGTACAGGTTGTAGGGCTCCGCAAACCCAAAACCGGTGCCGGTCTTGTTAATGACGCAGTGTTTCACCTCCCCGTCCACACTGAGGGAGACAGAGACACAGAGATTAGACAAATCGCACAAGTGTTTGTTGATTTCAGGAAGCTCCTCTGGATTTAACGCAGACTTAAAAACGACTAAAAAGAAAAAAATGCATGTGAAAAAATAACTAAATATCTAAAACTAATGCCCATCGTCCGATTGTTGAACCAATAAGCAAACAACATAAATAGGTAATCTGTTGAGTCTTACACCACAGAGCAGGCGTAGCAGCCCGGCTTGCTGCTGTCTCGGACCAGGAAGGTCCCGTCTCTCTTTCCGCGGAGCAAAGACTCGGCCTGAATGCGGTTGATGTTTCCAAGACGCCACAGACGCTCATCATGATGAGGAAGGTCCTCTTCATCCTCCACCATGCTGTACTCACTAAGGGAGGGGGGACGGGAGGGGGGGGTGCACAGAGTACATGTTAGCAGGGGACAACAAGCTTACACATCAGCATGTTATGATTATTATTGTGGCTAAAGAACAGACAAGATGCTGGTTCTGTGTTTACAGGTTAAAAGTTGCCCTCTGGTGGCTCAACAAAATAAATATGCTAAAGATGACCAGAGCACTGTGCTGATGGCATGGTAATTTATAATTTAGTCCGTTAGCGGTGGGGACAGCGATTCTAGAGAAAGAATGTTGATATTTGAACTTAAGACCTAAACAAATACGCCCTTCTTGTCAGTGATCCTTACAGTCCATCTGGCTCCTACTGCCTTCCTCTTTACATGCAAGGCCTTTCCCCTCTCCTGTGCACTAACAGCGGATTGGAAGAGTGTTGTTCTTCTCTTTCTCATTTTAAGAGCCAGGGTAAAAGTGTACTGATTAGAATTGCACCTTTAATTTCTAGATGTATTGTTCAGTCTATAAAATGTAGTGGAAAGGGTCCACCACAACTTCTAAAAGCATGTACAGATATTGACTTTATATGCCAGAAGACAAAAGCTGGAAATCTGTCTTTTTTTGCTGTTGCATTTTTGCTTGAATAATTTAAACCTGTGGTCAAAAGTACTTATTTTCTTTTGCTAATTGATTAAATCCACTACTTCTTTCAGCTCTAGTTCACATTTGCCTCTAAGAACCACTGTATTCACAGTAATACCAATAATAAATAGTTTCACACACTGGCAGCTGTACAGATGTTAAATTACTGCCCAATCCTGCAAATACTAACAAAGTAGTTACACTGTGTCTTCTGTCAAAACCCAATTTGGAGGTGGCAGTGCACTGCCATCCCTGCTGCTACCACTGGGGGGCACCAAAGTAAGGAATCTCACAAATCTCAACCATCCAGATACAGTTTATCACACTTACTCCTCTGTGGTTTCGTTCTTCAGGCCGAGCCACTCGTTGAGTTTCCTCTGACGAACCCCTTTCTGAGTCAACCACCTGAAACACAGAGTACACAGTAGTGAGTATAATTGCTGTGTTGTACCATGCAGCTTTCTTGTGTTTCTGAAATGTGTGTATCTTACATGAGGTACTGGTCCCTGGTCTTGCGGAGCTGGATCAGGTCTGGTTTGATGCTGTTCATCTTCTTGTCAATCTCTCTGTAGTCTGCGGCCTGTTTCTTCAGGTCCACCTCCAGGTGACGCTTACTGTCCACGATCTCACTGATCCGAGACTTCAGCTTTTCATAGTTCTCCATGATCCTTTAAAAAGACGCAAAATCTTAAAACATGTCTTTATTAATACACAGAGAGTGAGGTGTACTTCCAACAATCCAAACGTTCTTCTCTTACGCTGTTTTATAGAAGTCAAACACACATTTGCATACTTTATTTGATGTGGAGTTTTGGGTTTTAGCTGTTAGCAAATGTTATTCTTAAACACAGATAATAAGACTTATAAGCTTCTTCTCTGACGTTTTTAGCTTAGCATCATCAATATCATTGGTTTTCTTCCTCAATCAAGAAACCTTCCTTCAGATTTGGCGAGAACAGATGGTAGTTTGTGGAGAACCATCCAGAAGGCTAACATAAAATGTTTTCACATCCAAATACATAACACTGAATTACCTTTTATGATGCAAAAAAGGACTTCATTGCATTAAAAAAAAAGTTTTCTTAAAAACAATTGTTATGTATTATATATTTATGTTGTTTCCTGCTTATGACTGACTGTCAAAATAATATGTTCATGTTTTACAAAGGCGTTAACCTGGGCCAGGTCATACACCAATGATAACAATCATATGACACCCATACAGAGATAGTAGTATACAGCGGTTCAAAAATAATAATAAATCATAATAATAATTGTAATAATAAAAGTTTTCTTTTTAAAACACTGGTATCGGTTCTCTGTATTTTGGGTCAGACGCTTTTAGTGTGTTTGTGCCTTCAAACTTACAGGGACACCTGCAGGGCGATCTGACTAGACAAAAAAAACATTTTTCTTCGGACAAATTGCCATGGCAACTGGCCTCCTTCACATGTGTGGTTGTGTCTTAAAAAGGCCTCTGTCAGTTACCATGGCAACACAACCTACCTCTGAATCTCCTTGTCGTTGCCCTCTCGGCGAAACTTCTCGATGTACTCTTTGCTGAAGCGCTCCTGAGTCTGACACTGCTCCTCGAAGATCTTTATGGTCTCGTTGAACGCCTCGATGGCCGTCCTCTTCATCTGGATCTCCTGGGGGGGGGGGGGGGGGGGGGGGGG
>NC_048411.1:16041515-16049518 GCF_013103735.1 Etheostoma cragini
GGGGGAGTTGTCATTGCCAAAATCTAGCTCATTACAAGTACAGTACAAATATGAAGTACTTGTACTTGAGTATTTCCATTCTTTGCTACTTTTTGCTTCTACTCCACTACTACCATTTCATTACTTATTTTACAGATTTATATTATTAAAACTAAATATAATCAACTGATAAATGATGTATTATTATGGATTAAACTACAAATGAGCTCCACATTTATCAGCTGCCACAATAGAGGGATAAACACAATGCATCAGTACCCATTATAATATGATATATATTATTCTGCATATTGACTACTTTTAATTTTGGTACTCGAAGTATAGTTTAATGCTAATACTTTAACTTTAACTAAAGTGAAATTTTGACTTTTACTTGGACACTGTGGTATTACATAAACATATTTAAACAAATGAATATGTAATACCAATTATTGTTCTGCTTGTTTTTACTTCTTATGATCATTCTTTTTATTACATGTGTGTTTGTGTTTTATCTTCCTTCCTTTATTGTTGTGTGAGGCAACAATAGAAGCAGAGGTGTATATCTAACATCTGTCTGAGGAAGCCTGATGTTGAAGTAGCAGAGTGCAGTATAGAAGTGTACTGTTGCGTACCTGGGAGGTTCTGGTGTACTCCTCATACAGTCTGTCGTACTCTCGGTTCTTCTCCTGGTACTGCAGGTGATACTCATGGAGCTTCTTCCCCACAGCTTCAATGCTGTCCTCCTTCACCACCTGGTCCTAAACAACAACAACAAAAACATCCAATCAGACGGCGGCATAACTGACCAACCAACACAGCCAGTGGGTTCAAATAATGGACGGACCTGCTGGTGTTTGGAGACCGGGTAGAGCAGCTTGACGTCCAGTTTGGGGTTGTACTGGGCGAGGGACTCGTGGCGGTAATGGTTGATCAGCTCCACCACAGAGCTGAACGTCAAAGGGTCGGAGAAGCCGTACTTCCCCTCCCGGTGGAAGATCTTTATCAGTTTGTTGTTGCCTCCTTTCCTGAAGGTGGTCAGTGAACATTTGCCCATTAAACCAAACCAAACCATCCATCCATCATCATCATCATCAATTCCAGTCAAACTGATCCTCAGCTGACTATGAGATGAACACGTTTTGATCTGCACACACTATCCTAAAACAACTGTACTCTAATGAAATATTTGCGGAATAAAGCTACATATAACATTATAATTAGAATTTGACATTGCATCATTTTCTGATATAGCAAAGGAGAATCTGATGTTAGCAGCATAATACAATAATAACATACAAACATGTTATTTATACTTAAATATTTACAAATTACCAGACTGACTGCAGCTTTCAATTTAAAAAGGTTTTATTAAAAGGTCTAGCAGCACAGTTCTGAATATGCACACATTTCTTTAGTGACGGTTTTGGAATATAAGTGAACAGAGCCATTCAAAAATCTAATCTATTCAGCATCTTTATGGGAGAGAATTGCAACTACTTTGGCAATGTTTCCTGAGGCATAATAAGCTGTTTTTGGTCACCTCTTTTTATGTGTGAAGTAAAATTTAACTCTCAATATAGAATATTCCACTGTTACCAAGACAATATAAGGCCTTAAATTTAGAACATTTCAGACACCAAGTAGTGCAAGTGCAAGTCTTGCAGACATGTTGCATTACAGATACAACAGGTTCTTTCTAATACTTCTCAACTTTGGCATGATATGCAGATGTCTGTGTAGGTGGTGTTTTCAAATATATACTGTTATTTCTATGTAATTTATGGTAAATGTATTGGTACCTAAAGACCTGGTTGTGTTTGAGGAGACGATGATGGAGGACTGTTTATTTGTGAGTTAGGCAATTTACCTCAAAGTCAGGGTGTAATCGCCATGCATCTTAGTGGAGGCGTCTCGAACCAGGAATGTACCGTCAGCTGTGTCTCTCAGCTTCTCATTAACCTCCTCTCTGCAAACGCGCGCACACACACACACACACACACACACACACACACAAAGACACACACAAAGACACACACACACACACACACACACACACACACAGGAAGTATTCAGATGCATAACTGCAGTAAAAGTATTCATACCACACAGTAAAAATACTCGATACAGTAAAAGTCTGGCTTTGAAATAAGCATGTCATGTATTTAAAGTATTAAAAGTATAAAAATGTCCCCTGTCACCCTATATTATTGTTACTCATGCATTATTGTAAAAGCAGGATGTTACTGTTGTTGGCTGAAGTAGAGCTAATTTAGAACTATTAACTAATGATTATTTTAATTTTAGATTAATCTCAAGATTATTTCTGCATTAAATCATTTTTAATGCAGAAATACCATATTTCTTTGGTTTGTAAAAATAGTGAGAATTGGCGTCACAGCCCAAAGGGATACCTTTACAATGTTTGTTTTGTCCACCCAACATTCCAAACCTCAATTATTAACAATGCATTACAATTATTAACAGGCGTTAGTTACCTGGAGATGTCTCCCCAGTACCACTCAGCATCCTGCAGAGAAATACTGTTGTTGAAACTACAGGAAGGTGCTGGAGTTGAAGACTTCACCGGTTTAGGAGGCAACGCTGCAACGCAGAGAGAGACACAAATCTCATTTAACGCCATCAAACTCTGTTCTCTTCATCAGTGCCTGTGTATGTGAGATAAATCAATCACTACAAACAGAGATTTTAATTATCCACACAATCATTCTGAAAGTCCATTTTAAAATAAAGACTGCTGGAGCAAGTGGAGCGACTGTGACAAGCCAATATCGGCCGGTCGGATGTATTAAGTACACTAGTGTATATGTTGGCAGATCAGTAGCAGTATATGTCAGCAAAGAAATGAAAATTTACAGTGTAAAAATAAACTTATCAGTGTTCTCCTGTGGACATTCTATGTAACGGAGACTGTTTCCAAAATTACCTCAACCCTAATTTGTCATTTCTGTACTGCAGGCTCTTTTTACTTAGCCCCTAACATTCTCTAACATAGGTGACCCGGTCAGCACCAAGACCAAGAGGTGTCCACTATCAATGAAAGCCTGGGAAGCGCAAAGAGGGAAGAAACAGTAGACTGGGAGTGGCAGGGCTTATTCACACTGTACAGTGCCAGAGGTTGTGACAACAGGAAAAAAATAAAATAAAGAGTTAAAATAGGTTTCAAATTACGAGAAATACGGAAGAATTGTGACCCAAGCAGAAAAATTTAGAGTTTCCGGGGGGAAATCAGGAGGGTTGGCAATTATGACTTAATTTTTTATTATAGATCAGTATAGTTTATCAGTTTTTCTCTCTTAAATGTATAGTATGATTACTAGTATATTCGACTCTTATTTTGTAAACGTAAACCAATTAAAATGTACTGTTATATTTGTTTTTAAAATTGTCCCCAATCAGCACATATTTGGGCCACAACTCTGTCCTAACCCAATTTAGGCAAATCCTTTCAAAAAGTTTTATTTTGTTTTTATGAAAGTCATCAGTACCTGAGCAAATTGAAGCGGAAAATAATACAACACTGTCACTTTAAAAATCAGCTTTGCAATCCATTCAAAATCCTCCGGCTCCTCACTCGCATTCACATGCTCGGATTAGGAGTCTTTGTGTTTGTGTTCACCTGATGAATGTAATCCCAATATTCTCTCTCCTTTAGCAGGTATCAATCAACTCCTGAGAGAAAAACCACGTCTCTTTAGCTCCTAAACACTCCACTATCTTCACCAGCCCGTGTCTTACTTTAATATGAAGCATCAGCTGTCTGGGTTAGACAAATCAAGCTGGAAGTCTTCTTTCCCTGCTGATCTGATCTGAGGGATACGTCTTTTTAGTCGTATGAATGTTTCATACAGGAAAAAAACACCAACAATAAACCAACACACAACTATCAAGATAAGGTCCCCACCTGATACTTGCCAATGCTAACGCCTAGAAGATATTAGCTCAGGTAATGCACACCCCCACATGTGGAATGTGGAATTAAATCAAAACGTGCACAGTTGTCGTTCACACAAATTTACATATGTTTATACTTTATAAGGTGGAATAAATCAGCAGGCGGAAACCAGTTTTACTCCTGTTACAGTGTGAACAAACCTTTACATCTGTGAAACAAAGAATTAAAACCATCCAATGGATGGGACAAAGAGGGCTGGGAACTCGTACAATGTTTCTACTGCATGGTACAGCTCGACTCGCTCTTTTGGTCTGCCATTAACAAAAGACGTGGAAGGTTCCTGGTACTTATTTTGGTACCACCTCTGTCAAGGTTCCAAGCAAGCTGAGCCGATAACAAAAAAATGGAGTTAAAACACTGCAGACCACTGATAGGTAAGAGAGAACTGTCACAAAAGTGACCCAGGACATTGTGCACAAACACAAAAATATTTTTAAAAAGCCAGACGGTAAGGTCATGTTCACACCTGCTAATAAACTGGTAACAACAGAGCTGTTAGCAGTTACACCAGACATCTTTCAAGAAAAGATATTAATCTGTACAGCAGTAAGTTTTGATCTTCTGTTGCAAAGAGCGGATGCAGCGGCACCATGATCCGGATGCGAGGCAACCACTGGAGTTCACGGATTGCCTCTTTAGCGTCATCAGATTGCTTTTTAGTATTGTGTTTAAATCTGAAATATTGACTGATATATTAAGTATTTTGCATTGCCACAAAATCCTTCAAATCCACTTTTTTATTCACTCGACCCAGATTTTTAAAAAATGGCAGCTAGCACAACCGCGAAAGGGCAGACACTCCTTTGTTAGGTTGCAGATGAAAGGATTCGGTAAGTGTCGCGTGGAAGATGATGTCACGGCCTTTTCACGCTATGGCGATCAGCTGACAATCCCGCCTACACTGAGCGATACTATCCGCAGTGGAAAACGCAAAGAGGTAACTGAGTCGAGTAGAGTAATACTATTGACAATGCTACGCCCAAAACCTAACAGAAAAACATTGAGAAAACTTGACAACAGGATGTTGGCTCAACCAATCAGCTTGCTTGACGCATAGAGATTTGGGAGGCGTGAGCATCAGCACCTCCGCGACCAACTTTTACCCACAACATTGTTCTCTGCGTATGTGTAAGATGTTTACAGGCATCTTTGAAGAAGCATAAGGTTTTTCCAAAAAAAATACCTTGACTATATACACAACACATGATGGAATCATTAGTTAGTAACAAAACACCATTTTACAAAATGGCTCAGCACAATATCAGAACACTAACAACATCTGTGTAACCCGTACTGACTAAGACTGCCACCAGGTGTTGGCGCCCTCTACACAGCTCCAGCTCCAGGTCCAGGTTCAGGTCTAAGCTCCTACCTGGACTCTGCATGCTAATGTAGCAGAGGAGCTTGTCTCGTCCCCTCAGCAGCTCGGCCTCGGCCCTGTCGCCCTCCTCTCGCTCCATGTCAGCCTCTAAACCTTCAGCCACCTCCATGGTGCTTCAGAGGTGGAAAAACCAAACCCGGATCCTTCTGTTCTGGATCTCATGATGTCCTGACTACAGCTGATCCTGCCTCAAAAAAACTGACGTCATCTGGGAGGAAACAGGTCCAGGATACATTCGCTGTCTTTCCGACTATCACTGTAATATAAAAGACACACTTGACTGCACTGATAATCTGGAAGATTTCCTCTTTTACTGCGCTCTCTCTGCACCTGCAGGTCAATCTTTATATATTTTCAGACTTCCAACATAGGAACTAACCGCCTGGAGAAACCTTTCTTTTTGCATTGATCCTAAATCTGCAGTTGTCTTCAGCATTTAAAGATTCAAAACGACGCAACTTTCTCTGCGTCCGTCTCCCTCTCTGAGCCTCAGTTCAAAGCTCAGGAGAGCAGCTTGGAGATGTGTGACATCACTGCTGCCCCCAGCCAATCCAGCGATGGCAATGATATCACCGCGGCAACACCCCCTCCCTTCCCGTTCTCTGCTGCATCTTTACTGTTTGGAAAGATGATGTCATCGTTTCAGCTGCGGTGCGGTCTGACCGACTGACTGATCAACACATTGACTCAGAGACTGACTGGATGAATGAATTAATGAATGTATGAATGATTGAATGAATGATTGACAAAATAAGTTACTGATCATCGACCAACCATATAATTGAATAGAAGTAACAGTACAAAAGTAGTAGCATCAAAATATACTTAAAGTACCGAAAGTAAAAGTACTCATAATGCAGAATGGCATAAATCATATTATAATTACAAATGCATGCATGTTCATCACTTAAAATGTTGCAGCAGGTAACGGTGTAGCTCATTTTAACTTTAGGTTTTAATTCTGCTGCTTCTGTCTACTGTGCTATACACAAAGGATGACCCCTCAGCATCACCAAAGTTATTACAGTTCAGCCATGAGGGGAACACAGATTGAGATATTTCCGTTTGGATCAAATTGTTGGACCAACCAATAGGCCTGCAACAATTATTCCACAATTGTCCAATTGTCAATTGTTTTACATAAGTGCAGTTTCCTTTTCTTTGTTTAACCGCAATAAATTGCTAACATTAGCCCTGGTCTTAAGGCTAGGCCTAAAGTTATTACTGGTAATTGTTGATTTTGTTTAGATATGCCAAATTGTAATTCTATAAGCGACTATTGGTCAGACTATTTTTTTTATTATTATTTCAATTGTTAGTTGTTAGAACTTGACCTTATACACATTTATAGCAGCAAAAATGACAAGGGGGAGAGATAGTTAGTTACATTATCTGGGTCAAATAACGGTGATGTAACCAAAAGATGTATTTTCAATTCATTCAAACTTTAATTTGTTTAAAAAAGTAATACATAAATACGTTTTTTTTATTTGACTGAAAGGGACAATTGTATTGTGAATCACAATTATTTCTGAGAGAGTTAAAAAAAATGTGGAATTGTTACAGCTCTACCAACCAACATTTTCTTATTAATAGGCTAATTTAAGCACTTTAAGCACTTGAACGCATTTGATACTAAAAACCACAAACAACACCTTTACAGCTCTAATTATTGACAAATACTGTCTGTGAGTCAATTAGTACATTTCTATATTATTTTAAGATTTATTTTTCTGTTGCTCCATAATCTCATCTGGATAAAAAAAAATTAACAAACGCATTGACCCTTTTGATCGAGCAACAGCTGTGACTTGTGACAGTGACGCAGATCCAGTGTGACACATCTTCACAGCTGTTATAAGGAACTGAAAGTGTCTTTAAGTAAAATGTTAAACATATGATACTGGATGATGTAACACAGCAATAGGCTCCTCCATTAACTGTACTCAGCCAAAGATTGTCTATGATGTAAAAGAAGCATCACTCTGTAACAACACTAATGTGGTTTTCATAGTTCCAACAACTCTCTATGCTAGCATAACAAAGCTAACATTACTGAATGAGAGACATCCGTTGTAAAAAATATATATATATATTAAAAGTATATATTTGAATGTCTATTTTTTAGCATTATGCCCATAAGAGGACAAACCAATACAGTGGGAGGCATAACTACTAGTATAGGTATATTTATTTCAACATAAACAATTCTTTTTTTAAATTTGCGTACACCGTACAAAATAAAACTAATAAAATGTATGTAATAAAATAAATGTGCAGGAGGCAGGACATGACACGGACCACGATCCTGTATCTAGTTTGTAATTTCTTTTTGTAGTCACTTGCCGTTCCTTGAATCTTGACAATTTCGGCGTCAGTCCTTACCCTTAGAAATTCCTAAATCTTGTCTTCTCTCTCCTGTTAGGCATTTCCGTTGCAGTATTTGTTTTGCTTCTACTACATCATCCATGTTTGATTACTTTAGGTAGCACCAGCCGCATGATAAAAACACCATCAACAAGCCCACTCATTCACTGTGAATTCTCTGGGCGACTGACTGGGATCAATTGGACTTTACACAGAAAAGGAGCTTGATGTTCTAGCAGCAGGCCTGGGCTGCTGCTAGAACATGTGAGGCAGATAGCCGCGGTAGTGCTCCCCCCCCCC
>NC_048411.1:16049734-16086911 GCF_013103735.1 Etheostoma cragini
ACACACACACACACACACACACACACACACCTGGTGCAGCCTGGTTCATGTTGAGCTCGCTGGTTATCAGAACCTCCAGGACCTGAACCAGAGGATCCAGACTAGAGTCAAGCCTGAACAGGAACCAGAAACTCAGTCAGATTCAACATCACTCACACAAAAGGATTTAGATAATAATAAAAAGAATATTAAGATTCTCGGTTTCATTTTAATACAGGAAGCTTTTGTTAATGGAGTTTAATTTTCAGAATCTCAGGAAGATAGTGTTTGTTACTGACCCTGCTGCCTGTCTGAACAGCAGTGGGCTGAAGCTCTCCGCCAGGTTTCGGGGGCTCAGCTGGTTCCTGGTGCTGTGCATACAGAGCCGGGCCAGGTGTCGGACCACGCTGAGCAGGGTCAGGCCGTACTGTGCCGGGCAGGTTGGCGAGCTGGCCACCCCCCGCAGCACCTGAGCACATTCCTCTAGGTCCCGGACCTCTGCAGACCAACACATTCAACTGTTAACAAACACAGACTCCAGGAATGTTGCGGTGAGTTGGGATAGGGAGGCCTTAATGTCACCTTGCACTCCGTGAATCATGTCGGCCTGCAACACTGAGGGGAGGACGGGACCGGGTAGATCCTGCAGGAACCGGAACACCCCGTCACACAGGGACGACACCTCTAACTGCTCCAGGTCTGAAAGCAAACACACCTCAGTTATTAAGGAACAGGGATCGTTAGTTATTCACAAAACTCATTGCCTTTACAGAAGAAGAATAATCCAGATGTTCAACAGTAGAAGCAGAAGCCTCCTCACCAGTGTCGGCCAGCTGCCGGGTGTCCAGACTTCCTCCACTCAGACTGCGATATACATTGAGACTGTCCAGACCTGCAGCACCACAGATCGGATACAAACAACCCAATACATGACCAATCACAAAGCCTCCATTGGAAACAAACAAAACAATCTTCACATACAGACGCTGATTCTACTGCAGGAGTGGTTCTCTGGAAATCTTTGTATTTCTTTTTTATTATTACTTTGTTTTTAGTTTATTTTGCTAAGACTCAACCAGGGCTGAGCAACATTTCACATATTGGTGCCAGTTTTGCAGTATCCTCCGGTTTTGATACCAAACTCTTTTTGAGTATCTTAGTTGTGGGAAATATTACCGTGTTTAACCCTTTTTTCGGAAAAAAGACCTTATACCTTAAAAAGATTAGTCGGCTGACAGAGTGAGGCCAAATGTATGAATTACATTATTTGATTTAGAAAAACAGGATTATGAATCTGACCAATTTCTGATACTTGACCTTTCAGATTCTTTGTGTCACACTTTTTAGTCATCTAGTAGTGAGGTTCAATACTTGAAGAACTGACTTCAACAACAGGAACTGCTCAGAAAATTTGTTCCACATCCTTACACAAAGGTTCTAAGTTTAGTTTAAGTGCACACTTTTAACCATATTTCGCCAAACACAGAGGTTGTGTGATTCTATTAGTCCTGTGCAAATTGGCATGTCTGTGTTTCAGGGCAATATTGGCTGTGTTGACAATTATTAATCATCAATCCTATAATGTCAGTAAATTTGAGTGCAGACATCATTTGTTCCGTGTTATTTTGCTGCACAAAGCACAAACATTCGTCACTTTTTAAATCACATACAGTTCCATGGTAATCCCATGTGAACAGGGCTTTATTGGAGACAGATTCAAGTTGGATCTTATCTATCTCTACTTCAATCTGGCTAAGCAGCAAATTAGCCTGACAGTTAGCCTGCCAGCATCTATGCTATAAAAGTTGCCATACTAACCGAGCTTGAACTATGTTAAATCCGCTTTATGGAACTGAATCAACAAAACAATAAGGCTTAATTTGGTAAGCTTGCTTTAGGTTGTGCGTGCATGTGTGTTTGTTACCTTTGGACTCTATGGCCTCCATCAGTCTGCTGAGGAGGGGAGGGGCTGTGTCCGGGGGTCCAAACTGCTCAGGGAGGTCTGGCAACATAAAGCCTAAAAACAAACATGTTATTAGATAGTGAATCCTGCTTCCTGTTTAAAAAGTCTGACAAGCATTGAAGATAGGTAGTTAATGAGGAATTTTTGTGTTTTTTTTAACCTGAACCCTATTTTCCCGTATTGTTTGTGTCTAAATGACTAACGGGAACAACAATGTTTGAAAGTAGTCAAGTATTGCAGCCACAAAACAAAAGGAGGAATAAGCACTGTCAATATACATCCACTAAAAGTGTTGTTTTGCCATTGACATGCTCAGATTGGTCTTGTTGTCAGACGACAACATTGCCAACGTTAGTGAGAGTTGAAAAAAAGGAGTGCTGGCAAGAGTTTATTGTTTTGGGAGATCAGAAGCGTAGTATGTGTTATCTAAAATATTTGCAATAAAAAATAAATTGGTTTGTGTTTGCACATTTGTGAATTGTGCCAACAAAATGTTGAGAATGTCAAAGTAGAGGCTAGCATCTTAACACTCTGTTCCATACACTGCGCCTGGCAGACCATTGGGTCTGCAGTGACCATTTTGATCGGTGATCACTACTGCCAGCCAGACAGGAGAGGAAATCATTTTCCTAAAGAAAAATGCTGTTCCAAGAGTGGAGAGCTACGAAGCGGAGGTAATGTTATTAACTAAAGTTACTGTGTTGACCTGACATCATTAAGTTACACATAAAGGCATAGCAGGATAAGGGTAACTTCTCCATAAAGTAGTCAGACAATAACAATCTAAGCACTTTTAGTGGACAAACATTGATGGTGCTTGATTATGCCGAAGGACTACGTTCCAGGCGGTTTTTCAGCAGGATATTAATTTATTTATCCTTGCATTGGAATGACCATCGAAAATATAAAAAGTAGAGTGCTGCTGGTTATTACTGTGATAGTATGACAGCTTGTCTAACTTCTTCTGCACTTAAAATTGTGTTTTCACAGTTTCATAGTTTATCATACTGATTTTATTTTATTTGGGCATAAAGATGCAGATTAAGATAATGCATTTATCTTCTCTCTCCGAGCTGCTGCAGTCGCTTAAATTTACACTTATGTTGTGTTGAAAGTGAAACAGAAATGTTTCAGGTGAGACAGTCAGATTGCTGTATCAGATAAACGTACAGGGATGCAGGTCTGAAAGGGACACATGATGAAGAACATAAAGCAGATCAGTAAAAGTAAACACTAATATGGGAATTGACAGCTTATAACAAATCTTTAAGAAGCAGCAGCTCCACAGACCTCGCACCTCTTTACACAAGAAGCTCAAACGGAGTAAAGTACTTTTATAAAAAACAATTACAGATGCCCTTTCATATGGCTCTTTGTAGATTGGCATTTTAAAGCTAATGGACTTGCACTTACGTCCTACTGTCCGGAGTTTGTACCTTTAAGGTAACTCTAACCCTAACCCACTTAATTGGAAGTCGCTTTGGATAAAGCGTCGGCTAAATGATGATGTAATGTAATATGAAAGCTGCATGGAGCAGAGTGAGATGGTAACACACCACATTCAATTACATTTTATTTAGAGTATTAAATCATAACAAGAGATATCTCAAGACGCTTTACAGATAGCAGGCCTAGACCGCACGCTAAGATTAAGAGCCAATAATTCCAGTAACACATCACTGCTGCCACGCAGCTGCCACCACAACACACGCATACCATCAAAACACATACACTTCCTGTTCTCTGGTAAGGCTGGTGTTTGTGTATGTGTTTCCCAACACTTGAAGGTTTAGGTACAAAGAAATTCCACATACTTGACATTAGAGTGCGCGTGCGTGTGTTTTTGTGTGCGTGTGTAAAGCTGTTGCTGAGGAAGCAGCTGAAGGAAACTGAAGTGTGTGAGTCACATCGAGTCAATCCAATTTTCAGGCTGAAAACTGTTTCTTCAGACCAAAAATGAGACTCTTTGACTTTAAAGCAAATAAAAACCTGTGCGTAATGAGTTCAAATGCTGTTTTGCGATCAAACTTGTATATCAAATTGAGTTGAGACATTTTAAGGTGTTTCCATTCATTTTCGCAGTGAATCGCACAACATTCAAGCAAACTTTTGCGAAAACGTTTTTCTAGACAAAATGGATCGCGCCATCTACCAACAATTGATCAGTATTGCACAAGTTGCAATAATGCTTATGTGCCAGCTAATAGCGACATATCAAGTTATAATGAGAAAACAACGACACTATCAACACATCGCTATGATGATTCAGATGCAACTTGGCTTTTATTTTCCCTGCATTTACCGCCTTTTAACACATGTCTCGCTGTTTGAGCACCTTCTATTTACTCCGGACGACATCCTACGTTTTGTTGTAACTTTTGTAGCCCATTTCCTTCGCAAGTTCCCGATAAATTCAAAAAGTCTCTCATCTCCTTGTTCGTCCACTTACATCTGTCTTTGTTAACACCCACCACGTGTGCAAACAGAGCGTAAATACTGGGCGTAAATTAACTAAAACTTCTTGTTCGTTTTGTGGCGGGTTGAAACTGTAAAATGACTTAAAACCTAATCGTGTAATTCATTATTTATTTGGCAAATAACGTTCCCATCAGCATTTATTGCATGAGCCGTATATCGATAAAGATAAAATCTGATGAGACCGAACGCATTTCCTTTAAGGTTAGTGGTTTGAATTTGACTGTTTCCATAAGGCAATTTCATCCGATATAACTTATTCGGAAAAAATCGTGTGGATGGAAACATAGCTTATAATGTTTTTATTGTGGTTTTTCTGAACCGTGACTCCTAAACCCGGGGTATACTGGGTGCTCTTAATATCTGGACACCTTTCTTCATGTTTGATTGATGTTTTGGTACTCACCTTCTGACTCGGAGTCGGTCCTCACAGACGTTGCAGATGGCGGCCTGGGTGGGCGGGGCTTCGGGGTGGGCGGGGACATCCTCTTTCTGCCAATAAACTCCACGTATGTCCCTGGAAAGTCGCCTTTCTCCTGGCAGCCAGAAAGGGGAGAGTTACGAGACGTCTGATTCTTGTTTGTTTAGGTTACAAAATGAATATCAATAAATACGTTTATCGGATTTTTTTTAACTCAAATATCAAG
This sequence comes from Etheostoma cragini, assembly GCF_013103735.1. Taxonomy (NCBI): domain Eukaryota; kingdom Metazoa; phylum Chordata; class Actinopteri; order Perciformes; family Percidae; genus Etheostoma; species Etheostoma cragini. The sequence goes on from NC_048411.1 coordinate 16,054,799, forward strand.
AATGAAAATCTATATTGATCAGACGGTACTACAACACATCTTGACTTTAAGACTTGAATCTTCTAGAAAAATTAAAACATTTGAAGTCTTAATTAGCACTGAACCCTTCTGACGTTTAAGGAGTCATTTACTAAAATACCTTTCCAATTTAAATATTAAATTACATGTATTCAGTCATTTATCAATTAAAAAAAGCAAACATTTGCTACTTTTTAAACTGAACCTTGCTTTTTTGAGCCCACAGATCCAACTAAACAGGCAAAATCAAATGGGAAACTGTAGAGAATATTAAATGATCTTTTGTTGTATAATTGTATAAAGAATCTTTAGTGTTTAGTGGGAGGATTCATTCTTTGCTGGTTGAGTATCAGTTAGGGTGCACACAATGAAAGAACATTTGACATTTAAATTAATAACATCAAAGTCGACAAAGTCTGTGTGACCCAACATGAGGGGGAGGGGAAGCCATTCCTTGTAAAAAGCAGCAACATAACACAGAAAGTCTATCTACAGTTACACCCACAATCAGGTTAATATACAAGCAGTTTTTTTCACATACGAGTAGTTTAATTTGGTGTTAAAAATGTATTATTGAAAATAATATATATAAAAAACAATTAGGAAGAATAATTGAAGTCTTATTTCCTCTCCAAATGGGTGAAATAGAAACTTTACGCCTGACTAATCACCTGATCGATCAATGAACTGTCTGACGGATGATCGGATGGATTTCTTTAAGAAACTGTCCAAAATGGCTGTTGTATAAAATGGTCTGCAAACTAAAGTCCACTTGTTTCAAGTTTATTTTACAGGTTTAGAATAAAGTAGTCGTTTTTTGATACGGCTGGGATATAGTAACTTATATCAAAAGGAACTTTGCTGCAGAACAGACACCATGTTGATGCATCTTTCACCTGTGATTTTCTTTCACATTTCTCATTACATTTTCTTTCTGGTTGCAGTAGAATTGCACAAAGTTTCTTTCTATAGAGTCAACAACATTGTTGAGGACATGGACCGGGGGTTTCATGTTTACGTACAGTGTCAACATTAAAGTTTAAACTGTGCTGAAGGCCAAGTAAAATGTGTTATGTGTGTTATATAACACAACGTACAAGATCAGTGGAAACACAGTCTTTGCCCAGCTTAACTGCGACAAACCAGACGGAACGGCCTCGCCAGTTGGTGTGTTTTCGTACCTGTGTTGTCTCGTTGAAGCCCGGCAGCCAGCCGATCTCCGAAGGACGCTCCTCTGCTCCGTTGCTGCAGCCAAGAGCGAGCAACGCTCCTTTACTGACCAGCAGCATGTCTCCAACATGCAGGTCGATGTCCTCCTCCCTCTCCTTCTTGTAGTCGTACAGTGCTCGGTACTGAAAGCCCTCAGAGCTCATCGTGAAGGCTGACAGCTGAGTATGGCTTTACTATATAACTAACAAAAACAGCTTGGAATAGAAAAAGATATGAAAATAGGCTTTTCAGTGATCCTGAGTAGATTAGACTAAATATGGCGTCTCCAGCTGTTTGTGTGTCTCTACTGTCTCCATGTCTGCTGAAGTCCTGTCATCCCTCCAGGCCAAGCCACAGCCGCCCAATCAAAGCATCTTTGCCGTTCATGAATAGAAGTCTCAGCAGATGCGGTGGCCACATCTGGGGAGGCAAAGAATCAACCTGTGAGACGAGAGCAGGGCAAAGCTTAGCAGCATGCAGGAGCAGAGCCGAAACAATTAGTCAATCCATACAGAAAATGTCTCAGCCGCTACTTTGTGCTTTGTACTCAAATGGCCTGTATTGTCACCTGACCTCAAGGCAATGCAGCACCTTTGAGTGTGGAGGAACGGGAGATTTGCATCATGAATGTGCAGACGTCAAATCTGCAGCATTTGCATTACGCTATCGTGTCGATTTACCCAAAATCTCTGAGGAATGTTTCCAGCTCCTTTTAGAATCTATGCCACGTAGACTTAAAGCTTAACTCTCGCTAAAATGCAACCTAGGGTCTTTTTTTAAAGCATATTTAGGACGGAAGCGACACTTTAGATTTACCAAATTCTCGTTTTTCGGTCAAACGGCCTTTTGAATGGGAGAGCTAGGGGCGCTTTTACGCTAGCCTCAAAATTACTATTTTTAAAACACTAAGAAGGCTCGATTTGGCATGAAACTTTGCTCAAAGAATCACCAGGTCAATGTGTTTTGAGCAACTCACTGTAGCTGTTGTTTTTCCGGTTGACGTCCATCTAGCAAGTAAAAAATAGTCGAGCGAGGAGAGTAAAGATGGAAATCTCCTAAAGCTAGGTTTCATTTTAATGCACGGATAATTTGTTGTTTTGCTGTTAGTGAAACACAATATTGACCTTGTAGTGGAAAAAGGAGCCTCATAAGAATGACATTTCCTCCTATGGAGTTTGTTCATTCGCAGATCACCTATTTCTGACTGGGAAAGAAAGATGGCCGCGAGAGTAAACAACAACTTCTACTGTGAGTTGCTCAAAACCTCTCTTTTTATTAAACTCTGAACACAAAATGTTCTCAATGATGGAGTCCATGTGTGGAGCCCCTGGTGATACTTGGAGTAAAGTTTCATGTTGTGTCGAGCTTATTTAGTGCTTTAAAATTGCTATTTTGAGGCTAGCATGTGAGTGCCCCTAGGACTCCCATTCAAAAGGTAATTTGACCAAAAATGATAATAGGGTAAATCTTAAAAGTGGCAATGCCTTCCTAAATATGCTTTTTAAATGAAAGTTTAACACCCTAGGTTGCATTTTAACAAGAGTTACGCTTTAAGGCAGTTCTGCAGACAAAAAGTGGTTCCAACCCAGTACTAGCAAGGTGCACCTTATTAAGTGGCTGGTAAGTGTATAATCATTTATATTTTAGGATTTAACGTCGGCACAAGGTGTTAACAGCCAAATGTGCACTTACACACTCTATGATTATATATACACTCAGTTGACGGTTTATAATATCATATGTACCTATAAACTGGAAACTGAATGTTTATTTAATAGTAATACATTTTCTCAAATATGGAAAAGTTCTGTGTCCTGTTTAATTTCCTTAAGAGGTATTCATTTTTTATGATATTTTGGTTAGTGGTTCAAAACACATCGCTATGTGTTCCACTTGATTCAAAATAACAATTTATAATTCTGACACTTCAATTTAACTTTAAATATGACAAGAAAATAAATAACAGTCCAAAGCCCAGACATAGCCCGTTTATAAAAACATAAAACAAGAGCTAAAACAATTAGAACCTATATTTATATGCAGACCCGACCAAAATAAGGTAAAGGACCGATTTAGCGCTTGGGTCTTGAGTTTGCAACATGTGCATTAGATGATTAATTTATAAGTTCATCAAAGGTAAATTTACTATTTTTTATAACTAAGTTGTTTAAATATTTTCAAGCTAAAAAGCTAAATATGGCCTATTTCCAGCACAACTGGTTGGATTTCTCACTTTTCATTGGCTTGTGTGTTTAACTTGAGCATCTGACAAAACAAGATTTGTTTTTTCATCTTCAGGTTAACAAAATTAAGATATAACCTACATGGTTATACTCCACATGATTGATGGAGAAAGGGGTTGATTAAATCAACAAATCGTGTTTAAAAACATTTAGTTTTCAAATTTTATTGAATGTTATTTTCTCTGTTGTCTATACTGTATTGTTGTACATATTGTATTTTTAAAATTATGTTTCAAACAGTACAGAAGGAAGTAAACAAGAATTTCAATTCAGTATTTGTACATGACAACTTAAGTTTCAACATTATAAAAGTTGAAATCAATCAATCAATCAGAGAATAATCAACATGCCATCCCTTGTTTTAATAACTTAAAAAGTAATCGATAATCAAACTTAATATGAATACATAATTGTTTTAAACTGTCATTTTCATGCTTACAAATTTAAGATGGGTATTTATTACCTTATAAACCACACCATTAATCAGAAAATTTTAAATTAATCGACAGTTGCTGAATCTTTAGATGCAAATTGAAGAAGCTTGATCCTTATTGACATTTTTACTTGCGTTAACGACTGGAAAACAAATATTTAATCAATCGTATTTAAATGAACCTTCGTGTCATACTAAGCCGATTGTTTTATGTACACTTAAGAATAAACTATGGGTCAGTTTCCAAATAAATCTAATCTATTTTCTAAAAGGATATAATCACTTAGAAGCAGATCAAATGTAATATAAAGGAGTTCCAAACTATAAAGTATTATAAAGATAATTACTTTGTTTACAGTTACAAGATAAAATGCACACAAAACTAACTTTTTAAAGGGGCTTTCGTTAAGCAAACAGAACAAGGAAAAACATATCAGACCGAAAACGTAAGGTACTTTCCGATTCGCGATGTTAAACTAAGCAAAAGTTAGTCTTTACTCCTAATCTACACTCCCACAGTTAGCTACCCTTTGAGATAAATAGTGTAAAATTGTCTAATAAAGGGAACAGGCATGATACAGTCAGACAGCCTGAATATTTCAGGAAACGGGAAACGACAATGCATGCCAGTGTTAGCTTAGCCTGCTAGCTTGGTGTCTGTCGCTCCAAACGTCTCACCTTTCTGTACTTTTTCACCAATTAAAATCTCCAGCAAAGCGAAGAACGGACGCCATCTTGGAGCAACGAACATACACGACGTCTAGATCTCACCCAAAGTGAAATATCCCAATATTTCGATCGATATTTGTTTAAATAAGAAAACACTCATCATCAGCCGTCTGATTTTAGCAGCTAGACAAGTGGCGTCCAGTTGGCATATATTGTAAACATTTCCGGTTACGGACTGTCAAAATAAAACGTGTTTAAGTTAATTAAAACTTAACATTCACTATTGATGTGAATCTGATGTTAACATAAGTTACAAATTAAATGAACAGTTTAAAAAAAGTCTACCCAAATGTCACATCTCACTTGTTAAAAAATTGTTACATAACCGTGTCTAGAGCAGAATTGACAAGTTCCGGATGGCTTTCAAAATAAAATACTTATGGCGAACATGTGTAGCAAAGTAAAATATTGTTATTTTAAGGGACATTGTTTACAATGACAAACATAGTCCACGATCTTCTTTTAAAATCGTTTCCGAAACATTAAGAGACCAAACGTGGATTTAAGAGATTACAACCGATTACTGCTGGGCAGGGAGGCAGGGCACTGACGTCACATCCTTTGACCTAGATTTAAACGCAGGAGACCATAGCAACAAAAGAGAGCGAGCGCTAGTGTGTGAGTGTGTGTGTGTGTGTGTTTTTTGGGGGTGTACTGTATTCATGCTGTCCTCATTTATTCAGGCCTTATACAATCAGTCGCTTTCTAGTCTTCTGTGTGTGTATCAGGATTTTTTTCCTAAAAACACTCCAAATAACAAGCTGGGCAGGCCATCCATCCATCCACAGTGTATTTAAACCATTAAATCTTTATTTACATCAGCCAGACAGTCAATATAAAAATAGTATTATAATATCTGTTCACAAATTTACATATACATGTTACACATGTAAGCACAATATCCTGGTTTTAGAAACCAGTGGTCAAATATTCCTCACAGTCTGGCCCCAGTATACAGCACAGTAGTTCAGAACTCATGCACTAGAGGAAAACGGTAATGTGATCACTGACAACCGTACTATACATGGTTTCCTCAAAATGTGATAAAATATCAAGTAAATTAGTAAACAAACAAGCATGTTTGTCCTGTAATTATGGAAATCTTAGTGTAATCATAGCATCTGGACCTGTTAACATGTTTGTCATATTTGATCCTTTGTATTGATCATGCTGTTCCAGCAGAAGCTCATCTACATGCTTAAGATGTTCCCCAGTCTGTGAACCGACAGGCAGATCCTCCCTGACAGCTGCAGCTCGCCCTTCAGGACACGTCCCACCTGCTCTGAGTGGATAACGTCACAAAACACCCAGATCTCCGCCCGTTCCCTCTGGATGTTGGCGTTACACGTCTGCAGCCGGGAGTTCTGCATGGCCCGGCTCAGAGCCCGCCACACCTGCAGGGACAAAGACCGACAGATGGGGTAAGGCAAGGAAGACGATGATGAAACAGAAAGGAAGAAAAGAAAAATTAGACAAGAAGAAGAAAAAAGGAAACAGGGGATGCAGAGATCAAGATAAAAGTGTGATTTAGGAATTATTTTTTGTGGCAGTTTTAGGCCTTTATTTTGTACAGGACAGCTGAAGACATTGAAGGGAAAAGAGAGGAAATGCCATTCAGCAAAGGGCAGCAGGTCGGAGTCGGACCCGCAGCCGCTGCTCTACCAGATGAGCTAACTAGGCATACAAATTCATTTTTCTTGATTCATGAAACAAAAAACTCAAATTACCGAAGAAAAGTCCAGCTACACAACAAAATCAAACCTGTATAATATACTAAAATATAGCAAAAAATATGGCAAAGTACATTTTCTAGACATCAACAAGCATCAACCTTAGCACAAATGTCAGAAAATAGTGAAAAGCAGTTTGAAAAAATTATATTCTAGTTGCTTGTTTGATTCAACAAGACTAACTTATAGAAATATTCAGTTAAGTATCATGTGTTACCCACAAAAAAAAAAACTCATTTTCTCACATGAGAAGTTTTGTTATTATTGCTTGAAATAGGATTAATCGGTAATCAGAATAGTTTCAAAAAAATCTTGTAACTTGATTTGCAATTGCAAAAACTCAGATTGGACAGATAGTCAAGCTAGCTGTTAGGATTGACCCTGCAGAGATCTGAGGAGCATTTACCCATAATCCTCAGAAATCCACCAGAGTTTAAAATTCCAAAACAAAGAAAGCAGAAAGTACTGGGCATCTGGCCAAAAAGAGTGACATCCCGCAGAATTTCCGGTGGCATGGTAGCGATCCTGGAAATGGAACATCATGGATATAGACTAAAACCTGATGATGAGTTGCAGTAGGAACTGAGCACACAACGGAACACAATGCATCCAATAGTTGTTGAAACATCTCAACAAATATTGGATGTATTGTGATTTAAAAAAAATGTATTGGAAAAAAAAAAAAATCGTACATTTCCCCTCCGTATGAATAGCATTAACTTTAGTGATCCTCTGACTTTTCATCCATTGGCATCATCGAATCAACATGTTAATGAGTCCATTACTTTGGTTTACGGTGAACATTGTGAACCTTATTTACAACATAATTAATATTATACCAGCTAAACATCAGCATGTAGGCATTGTCATTATGAGCCTGTTAGCATGCTGACTGTAGCCTAATGTTTAGGGTGCTCAGCACACCACCCCAAAGTCCACGATAAGATTCCTGCTGGCCCAGGGAAACTGAGTTGCATCTTGTAACTTCCCCTTTCCCCACATTTACTCCCTCGCTCTTAAGCCTTTTAAACAAAGTTAATGATCATAATTATAATAGCATTCAGCCTCACAGAGATGTGGCTCCTAGTCCGGTTACATGAATAATTTACTGACCTGTTCAATGTCTCTGGCCGCCCCACAGTTGTGCTGACTGATCACCCACTTGGCCCTCTGGTGGAGGTGGAGCCTGTGAGCCGAAACCATGTTACGAAACTGCTTGGACAGCGAATGGGAGCTCTGCAGCAGAACTCCTTTATGTGTAAAGATGCTCCAGGACCGTTTGGCCGGCAAGTCAGCGACAGGGAAGCCGTCTCTGCATTTGTGTTTTTCAGGAGGCAGTCGGGTGACTTTTCTCTCTGGAAGGAGTCGGTTTTGGGTCTCTGAGACGCAGGAGGCATCTTTAAGTTCTTGTGGATTTTCAGCTGTGGTTGATGGTTGGTTACAAGGTCTTTCAGCAACAAGACAGTCAACTTCAGGATCTTGCAGTTGGATTTGTGCTGTGTGAGTCCTGCTGTCAGAGACGAGTAAATCCCCTGAGCATGTGATGATGGGAGCTGGTTTGGCCGGTCTGATGGGTAGGTGGCGGTCTGCGGCGCTGGGGGACCAGGGGCTGAAGACTGGAGGTGTCCGGCAGGGGAAGGTCTCCAGAAGCCTCTCTGTCCTCTCTAATAGACAGCTGAACCCTTCAGCTGATCCAGGCTGATAGTGCAGAACAACATCATCCATACAGATCAAAGGACTGACTGCACCACCACCCTCCTCCTCCGCATCTTCCCGCTCATGATGTTGTTGATTTAGCTAGACAATGCAATGAATGATGGGAACATGGCTGGAGTCTGTGGAAAATCAAGTAGAATGCTGGTTTAACAGGTATTGAAAATTTTTGCACAAGTGCTGCACAATATTTAGTTTTTTTTTTTTTTTTTTTTAAATCGACATTGAAATCTCAACTGGCGCAATAAACACATCGCAAAAGGCTGCGACATATCGCAAAAAAAATATATATATATATTAGTAGAGAACAGCTCTTCAAAATGTAACTTTTTATTCTTTTTTAGTGGTGCCTTTTATATTCAGTTCAATGTCCAATTTGTTCAATAAAATAATGTTGAAAACAATGATTTCCATTTGTTTCAAACTCAATTAAAAGATTGTTACTGCAACATTATCACATATTTTCCTCGTATCAGTTCTTACTTTATATTTACAGGAGGGATCTCTCTTCTGATCAGTTTTTAAGGGCCACCTTGTGAGTCTATGAATCCATTCCGCTGCAACACCACTGAACTGAGAGGAATAAACTTTAGAACGTGTCAACATATCAAGTGGGGTCCATATCACATAATAAACAAAGACTATCCTCTTTAGTGGGAGTGGGAATATCATTTATTTTGTTTGAATGCATTGAAAATTCATGAGACACAAACTAACAACCCTAGTTTAGCTTAATTTCTAAAATTATCTGCAGATGACATATCAACTGAAATTAAAACTGTAAATGTAAAATGTACATTATTAAATCTTGTGACAATAAAACCACAAATGTTATCCAAACCAATTACAGCAAGAGATCATGCATTCTGTGATATCTTGATTTCAATGGCGAGCCCTGGTCACTAAACTGTAGCTGTTTCCACCAGATTGAGCTATCTTCTAAAGTGACCTATGGGGCGTTGCGTCTGTATTTGGGAGCTCTAACGCGTTTGATCAATACCAATGTCAACATTGTTGATATATCCCAAACTATGACAGATAGAAATTACCCAATTATTATTTCAGACAATGATTCAATGTTTGTGTCTTAGTACCATTATGTGAACAAACTGGCATTTAAAGGGTTCAGCTCTGAAATAAAACTAATATTAAGTAAAGATCCGGAATAATAACGTTACAACAAATAACGTTGATTCACGTTAAAAATTTTTTTACTGAATGTGGGAAATAATGAACAATTTTATACCAGTTTTTGACACGGACATTTTAATCTTCTAAGGACATCAGAGCAAGTTTCATCAAACTGAGGAACAAGAGTTAAACCGTCGGTAAATGAACTGCTGCCACCATGAGACGAAGACAAAGACTTTCTGTGTTTTATTAGAGGAAACACGTAACTTAGTAACGATGCAGCATAAATATGCAAATCACCTAACTGAGCCAGCCAAAGAGCACAGAACACACTGTTTGGCGAAAGAAATAAAAAGCAGTAACGTTAACTTATTAAAGCCAACCTGATCAATCGACGTGTTAAATCTACGACAGCATTTTAAATTCTATCGACAGGAAAAGATTTATTCAGCATGTAGCTAGCTAGTTTATGCTTTAATTGATTTGACTGTTACAGTTTAATACAAATTTAACTTGTTTTATCAAACGGAATATTTCAGGAGCCCCTGCTTTCTAAAGCACCCACACCAGTTGCTAATGTTTTTAGCTTATCATGCTAGCGGACGACGGTTAACTGTCGTTAGCTAAACAAAGCTAAAAAGATAGGAAACTTGATGGCTCCGTTACAGGTGTCAATCCGGTAGCTAACAATCCCCTGTTATTTTAATACATACATAGAACACCGACCTTTAAAATCAGCTGTTTGTGGTCCTCTTTTTAAAAAAAGCCCACAAGGAGTAGCTAGCTAAATTTCCAACCAACTGGCAAGCTAACATGAGCAGAGACCATAGTCGGACAGAGAAAGGAGCTGTGTCCGGCTATGTCCCATCATGGTGTTGTGCGCTTCCCGGAAACTCTCGCGATACGTGAAGTAACTTGCAGACCAAGATCAGAACTTGTTTTGTATCATTTGGGTTTTATTCACAGTCATAATAATGTTATATATGTATATAATTTTGTTCTCCCAATGAGGTGTTTATTAATATGTAACTGCAGTATTTTATTTTTGTGTCATGGGGCCTTTAACATTAACAAAAGCAATAACCTGGGAATTTGTATACGTGAAAAAATACCAAATAGTTTCACATTCATTTCCTGTCAATCGGCTAATGTACTAATGGTTTCAGCTGTACTTGCATAAAATGTTGGGAATTGAACTTTAAACTAATTTTACTGAACTCATGCGTTGTGTAAAAATCTTAATTTGTAAAGTATAAAGCTGTCAGCTAAATGTAGTGGAATAGAAGTGGATAGTGGCATGAAAAGAAACTACTCCAGTAAAGTATATGTACCTCAAAATTACCATTGAAAAAACTGCACTTGAGTCTCATTAAAAAAAAGGTATATAAAGTATTATAGCTAAATAAAAGACACAAACACAGTGCAGTAGTTTGTCAATAGGACATTTTTATTTCATACGTCTGTTGTCTTTATTCAAATTACAGTAATATACTTGCTGAGATGACCACCGGCTGCAGCCTGGACAGCTAAAACTGACAGCTGTACTACTTGAAGCAATTTTTTTTTCTCCTTTTTACCCCTCCTTTTTAAAAATTATTCTTGCAACAGAAAAAAGCACATATGCAATGAAGAAGTGAGGTGTGGTGGTGACGTTGTCAGGTAGGTAGGGTTATAGTGCTGGTCTAGAAAACAAACAATAAAAACTAAAGAAAGAAACACCGCGCGTTGTACATGTTGTAAAAGGATCAGAATATGGCACATTTGGTCCACGTTGGTAGTTTTATTATCTCGTTTTCAAACATGTAATAAACAAAACAAAAGAAAACAGATCATCAAGGTTTTTCCCCAGAAGCACAGCATTAATGACAGCATATTGAAAACAAAACTGTAGAGGGGGCCGCTCTTTAGGTTTCTCTTTTTGTTAAAATCTTGGTTCATCAGCCAATTGTTTGTTTCTATTCTCCCTGGTACAGTATTATTTTATTAATATCTTCTTTCCATCCAAAATGAGTGGGTGGGGGTTAGGTGGGTGAAGGATTGTAGATTATTGACAGGGATGGCTTTGGACATTCACAGGAAGTAGTCAGGAGTGCGTCTGGTCACATGGGGCTCGCCGCGGCGGGGGGCGGGGTCAAACTGAAGACTGTGGAGACAGAAAAGGTTTGTTATTGTAGGGTACAATAGGGTTGGGTAGCGAAAAACAGCTGCTAATATGTCACCGGTGCCGTATCGACCCGTATCTACGTGGACTTTGGTGCCTCATGTCAGTGCCACTGAAATACCTGCGCTTCTCTCTATTGCTCCAAAACGGACGTTAGAGGCAACACAAGCTTTACTTAAGACTACACTTGGCAACGCAACGTGGCTTAAACACAACAAAATGCTGAAAGCTAAATGGGGTAAAGTGTGACTGTATTTCACTGTAGGGGATTCAGACAACGGGACGTACAAAAAACATAGACTATGCGTTCACTTGAAACTGGTAAGCCTCGTGTGGTGCATTCAAAAATGATTGTAAAATACCCTGGTAGTGGTTGTTTTTGACCGTATGGCCTTAGCAATAAACAAGCCATTCTTCAATGCCGCCGGCTGTCGTTTGTGCCACCCCCCCCAAAAAAAGGTTCAGGTACCGTTTTAAAAGTATCGCTTTAGCACCAGTAAAAGAAGAAACCAAACCAACACTAATAAACAATTATATATTAATGTGTGAAATGGGGGTGAAGCGTACCGGTAGTTGCTGCATATGTATGTTGAATGTATCAGATTGTTGGAATGCATCGAGATGCCTCAGACCAGAGCACATCCCTTATGTGGAGACTTGACGTTATTGCAACATGTAAGGTTGATGGGGCGGGATGATTTGATCAATTTGGGGGACGTTTCATTTTTTCTTTCATTTGCACTCCTTAGTCAATGTTTTGGTTTTAAAACACTGTACAGCTGGTCATTATTTAAGGGTTAATGCCCCAACGATGTCTATTATCAGGTATTAATGGACGATGGCGAGACGTAAAACCGCCCAACGCGCAGCTTAATACCTGACAACGGACACCTTGAAGGGCTTTAACCAGCTTGTATCGTGGTCACTTGCCAAATACTTAACAAAAAAACAATTTATATTTGTTTTACAATTGAAATCTAAAGTTGGATAATATTAACTCTGTTTCCCTGGCTACACCTGAGGACGGACCTTAGATACAACTTGCCACCTTTAGCAACAGTAGATATTATATACGTAAGTCTATAATATTGTGTAAAGTTGGCAATCAGTACAAATAATTTGACGGCATGTTTAACATCAAGAAAAGCTAGCTATCCAGCCATATCATTGTCCCCAAAACAATGTAGGGGCTTTTACGAACAATTTTATCCGCAATGTGTAAAAAGGCCGCAGCCTGAAGTAGCAATGTGAACAGTGAACGGGATGTGAGATAACGTTTGCTGTGAAACAAATTTAGTTCAGAGGGGCAGTATAACAGCAGCTTATATGTTAGCGCCATCCTGTGGTGTTCAGAGGACAAGGCACTGAAGCGCCAGTGTTGGAAATAACAGACTCCCTTTTCCTTTTTGTTTTATGAAGAGAATTCATTTAGAACAGTAAACAGTCAGTTTCCTTGGAACTCGTTAGGTAGGTGCTCTATAACTCATGTTAACAAATGTTCTTATGGACATCCTGCAGCCAATCACAATCAAGTATTCATCAAGACCATGGTGTAATAAACATTTGTTTTTTATATTTCTTATTGTACATTGCCATTTTATATTTAACAATTTTAACCCGTTTATCTTTTATAATTTATAAATATATGTTTATTGGTATGGACCAAAATACCAAGGTAACTTCAATATATGTGAAAACCTACTGTAGTAATAAACCTGAATTTTTCTGTATTTTTAATTCTGCAAATGATTCAAGCACATTTTTAAGCCTACATGTGCAGTTGAGCAAGAACAATAAAGAGGAACTGTATCCCTTATATGGCTCTCTTTGAAAAATACAGGTTATTCTACAAAGCTACGGAGGTCAGTGCAAGAGGTTTCACTTAGTATAAGTAGCAGATACTCGCCGGCTGCACGACAGCTAATGTAGCCAGATATCATCTGCGCTACTACCATTGGTGCACTATGTTAATACATTATGTATAAATGTTACAGGTTGTGAAAGAATAAATCTAAATAAAAAAATAAAAAAAATCTGTCCATCTCTCAGCCCTTCTGGAAAATTAGGTAAACATCAAGTCCTTGTACTTACAAAGAGTATTTCAGAGTGTCGTCCAGTTCCATGATGGCTGCCTGGTTTCCACAGCGGTAGCAGTAGTTTGGAGCACTAAAGATGGTCACCACATTCTTATCATGGCCCCAGTTGTAGCCCTGAAGGTACAATAAAATGTGTTGTTGTTAGACCAGTAAAGGATCTACTTGTATAACTGTGGTGCTATTTGAAACCGACTACTATACCAATTACTAGACAATACTAATAATAGTTACCAATCTGGCTAAGCCTTGCTGAGCATACTATTTGGTATTTTGCAGTAGGTAGTTTTGAATACATCCTGTATTTGCCTGCATAGAGACAAACAATCTGATTTTTCTTCTTCTTTTTTTTTTTTTTTTTTAAACCAAGTCTGTGTCAGGTGAAGAGACTCTCACACCGAACCAGTGGGAGTAAAACTGGTACAGAAACAGGAACTGAAGAAGCACTGCACCATTACAAATCCATTAAATTAGGTTGTCACGGAGATGCGAGGGTTTTTAGGGTTCTTCAGTCCACTTGTGGGGGAGCATGCGTGTGTCAACTTAAATTTTTAGGCAAACATTTTCTGGCTCGAGCTTTTTACATATAAAGATGTGCTGCTTGTTTTATCATTTAAAACTTTTGGACAGATAAACAGCCACTTCAAGGACGTTACCTTGGGCTACCAAATTATATTCAAATCCCCAAATTTGTTCCAACAGCACTAGTGTGTATGAATGTGTGTTTTACCTCCATGACCAGCTGATGGGCGCGAGACACCAGAGTGAGGCCGTTGGCGTGGTTGAAGGTTTCAGAGATGTCCTGTCCGAAAGTGTAGCCAGCACCTCGGGGAGAGATGCCCCACCCACCACGATCATCAGGGTCTGACCACAGCAGGTCACACATCGGGCCCTAGATGAAGAGTCAAAAAAGATTTTTTATATTATGTGTGTGTGTGTGTGTGTGTGTGTGTGTATATATAAAAAACTATAATACTATTTTTTCATTTTTATTATTTCAGTCCAGCAAATCATATTTTGTCTGAGCCAAACCTTTAGCGGTATTACAATGAACACACAAACACTGGCTGATTTAGACTCAATCCCACATACATTGTCCTGCTACCAAATACACACCAAATTCGGATTAATCTGCCGCTGATATTAGCCACCAACAAATTTAAGTTTACATTCAGTGTTTCAGCATTTCAATGTGTGTGTACCTCATGTGGGACTTCCTGCAGGCGGTCCAGAGCGCGTATGTGATCCAGGGTGTCTATGGAGGGAGACAAACCTCCGTGGAGACAGAAGATCTGTAATAAAAACCATAAAAGAAATGACGCTGACTGATGGCACTCTACACTGTTAAACATATACACAAAATACACTCCACACAAAAAGATATGGGAGGGGTGCGCAGAGCCACGTTTTCTAGGCTAATCCTCCCACCTGTCCGTCCACCAACGCAGTGAGTGGTAGGTAGTCGAACAGGTCTGTGAAGTACTTCCAGACGTTGGCGTTGCCATACTTCCTCAGGCACTCATCGTAGAAGCCATAGACCTGCGTGATCTGCCGCGACTCGTGGTTCCCTCGCAGGATGGTGATTCGCTCCTGGAAACGAACCTGAAAACCAGAAAAAAGGTAGATTGTGTTTTTCTAGTCTTTTGTTTATTTGCACATTTATTACTGAAAGATGAGTTTGTAAATTGGTGTCTTTTATAGCCACATGGAATAGGCCTGATGTTGCTGACACAGAAATAACCTATAAAAAAATGTAGTAACTACAGGGCTGTGGGGGGGGGGGGGGGGGGGGGGGGGGGGGGGGGGGGGGGGGGGGGGGGGGGGGGGGGGCGGCCTCGAGCTCACCCAGTAAGAGCGTTCGCCCCATTTTGGCTGAGTCCTGCAGCGGCCTGGATTCGAATCCAACCTGCGGCACTTTGCTGCGTATCATCCCCCATCTCCCTCCCCCTTTCATGTCTATCCAGTGTCAGTCAAATAAAAGGGAAAGCCCCAAAAATTATCTTAAAAAAATATAAACCCATAGGGTTGTAACCGGAAAATGTTTTAATTTAGAGCTATAGCGATAAGTCAACTAATTGATAAGACAAATTGGGATGTGTATTCTTGTTATTTTACATTTTGTTGGGCAAACGATTAATCTAGGTAATAATAAGCAGATTAATCAAACTGAGAAATTGTTAGTAGTGGACCTCAATTAATATTATTTTGTTTGTTTACTTTTATTAAGCAAAACTTTATCAGAGTGGAGTTTATTTTTAGATGCATTGATGCAGGTAGGCCAACAGGTTCAGTCTCCTGCTTATTAAATTTGTTACAATAAACAATGTAATGTCAGCAGGCATGTAGCCTCGCAGAGTTAAGACTTTAAATATAGAGTTCTGACTGATCTTTTAAATCGGGTAACTTCCAGAGAATAGGATCAGCTCAGTGTGGGAGTGGTAAGTTGATAAAAGATCAACCAAAAGTTGATACACGCTTTACTTTTCTCTTCAACTTTATTTTAGAAATTGAATTTGGCCGAGAAATCCGACATTTTGTGAACAAAAAACATGTTTTTGTTTTATAAATCAAAGTAAAGACCAATAACAGCCCTGCAAGTGGTGTGTTCATCACAGCAGGTAAAGGTTTGTCCAATCAACACAAAACATCCAGGAAATGTCTACATAATGATCTTACATATACACAGCAAGTCTCAAATCTTGACTTCTGAGAGCTTCCCATCTGCTGTAACTGTTAGTAGTGACGATGTTTGCTGCAGGTCTAAAGGTGTCATAACAACCTACTTTGAGTTTATAGGTGTACAACATGTCCTGGCAGCCTCCAAATACATACAAGAAGAATTATAATCAACATTACTGTCTACAACCGGCAGAGACCTTTGTCATGACATGTGTAACTTTTTAAAGGCCTTTTTTGAGGTAGCTGAACGTTAAGACTATTGTGAACCAAACCAAGAGCACAGTGACCGTGTTTACCTTTAGCGTGACGAGCAGAGTGACCGTCTCCACAGAGTAGTAGCCTCTGTCAACGTAGTCTCCCATGAACAGGTAGTTGGTGTCGGGAGACTTGCCTCCGATCTTAAACAGCTCCATCAGGTCGTGGAACTGACCGTGGACGTCGCCACAAACCGTCACAGGGCATCGCACCTGAGGACGCAGGTGAAGGGTCCAAGCAAAGTTTAACAGCAATGAAACAACAACGACATTTTCACACAATGACACATAAAGTTATGCTTTTAAAGACCTCAAAATCTTTGTTCATTTACTTATACATTGAGTTGTTTATTACAGGATATGTTTAATATTTCAGTTTTTAATATGTTGGCTGGGAGATCTTTGTCTCTAAAAATGATAGTGTGTGAAAACCTGGAGCTTGGCAAAGACATGGTTTACAGTGTAAACAAGGTGTGATATTGTTCAGAGGCTCAGTCCCATTCCGCTCCAAACACGCCACAGGGAACAGGAGTTAGCATCCAGATACCATTGTGGTTTTCCCTTATGTATTATAAAGATATCCTTTACAAATAGACAAACAAGAACTTCTATTCACTGCTAAAGCTGTATAAATATGGGCCGGTTTAATCAGAGTGTGTAAAACTCATTTAGAAAAAACTCATCTTCACTTGTATATGTGTTTATTTGTGCCGTACAGGAGATTAATGTGACTTGCTGCACAAAAGCTCTAAAAACGGTTTTATTTTAGTTCCCTGGTGCAGTTTGGATAACTTCCTGCAAAATCTGAACAGTCTGTTGTTCTGTTTTACGCGTCTCTGTCGTTTTGATCATTTGTATGTACTTTGAATTGTTTCTAGGTGTTTAAGTGTTTGCACATTGATTTAATCTTTTGTTAAATTTTGGGATGCAAGCAGACGGTTTTCTTGTAAGGGGTCACAGTCCAAAAAAGGTGAGGAACCACTGACTTAATACATTTCTCCCAATTCCGGGTGAAGTTTACTGTATGTCATCATATTTACTGTTACAGTTAAGGTAGAAGATAAAACTAATTTTTCTTCTGTGGTTTATCAGTTATGCTAACAGAACTAGATGTTTCAATCCTTTAGCAGGAAAGTCTTGCCAGTAGCAGTTGTGGAGTGGTGAAAAGGGGGGGGGGGGTATAGTATGTCATTAGGGTCATCAGGTGGGCACTCTGCTTTGACGTTTCGCTGATTGAAGCCCATGACGTCTCCATTGGGCTGAACAGTGTACCCAGCGTTCCAGGTACACCCCCCTCCATGCCATAGACTCCATTTCCCTTACAGGCTATGCATGGCGGGGGCATCCCCCCCCCCTAAACCTGACCGCATACCATCAAACTGGAACTTACACACTTTCCTTATCAAACTATATACTGATTATATTTATGAACGAATGAATTGATTACAATTCTAATCTGCAATGCCTTTAACTTATGCCATGGACCAATGGCTTGTACTGAAGCATGTCTTCAAACTGGAGATTGAGACAGTTTGACTGGCCGGACCAATTCTGAAATTCTATTATTGCAGTTAATGTAAGTCATTTTACATGTGAAGTAACTGACAATTCTTTTTCATACATGTCATACTGGAAATCAATCAGCAAGTTCAATTTTTGTCTGCATCATGGGAAATCTCACCTCCTGAACGTTTGACTCCTTGGTCAGAATCTCCTTTGCCTGGAGAAGAAACAAACAGATTATGTATTTAATTGGTGGCTTTTTTAAAGACATTTTACTTAAATGTGATCATGTGAGTAAGCTGAACAATGAAAAAAAAACAAAAAAACTCTTCAGATAGACAAACAGTAACTCATGTCATAAGCATCCACGTTTAGCAACATACTGACAAGTTATTGCAAGGTGTTGAATATTTTTTTTAAAGCAAAGCGTTTGCTGATAAAAAGAATCGCTAAACTGTTGCTAACAGGAAATGTTCAGGTTTGCTTCTGTTCTACTTGGTTTCCGTGTAGGGTCGGATTATTTAACCATGGCTGCTTATTTTATATCACTTGTTGAGTCTATAAATAAGAGAAATAGTTCCAAAAGTCCAAGGTGACGTGAGATATGAAATGTATGATCTAAAAAAAAGAGAAATACAGAAAATCCAAACATTCGATGATTCATGTGCTAGTGCTATTTTTTGTCTGCTGAACGACTAATTGAATAATCCTAACAGTGAGTTCCTGTTAGTGGTATTTCTCGAGTTATTACTGCATTAACAGTCAACAGCCGATAGTCTTAAGACACAAGTCAAAGCTTAATAAGAGCTGGTGATCAATCCAACAGAGCGCAAGATATCAACTCATCTGTGAATACAACAGTTTAAGGACATAATTTTGCTCTCTGCTAACTTGGAATGAGCTTTCTTTTTTTAGACATGTTATTGAATATTGAAAGCGTTATGTTTAGGCCAGCTAGTACCTTGATTATCGTGCACATCACTTTCTACTAATTTCAATTACCCCCCCCCCCCATTCACCTATATTCCATCGTTCAGCCTAAACAAAATCCTCAGCTGACACTTCCAATTCTTTCCTTAAACAAACTACAGTTAAGTTTGGAGTTTTGAACTTCCATTTAATAAACTCTGGGCTCTGCACGTACATGATAACCTGCAGGTTCTCGGTAGTGTGATTTAAACCTAATGTTACATAACGTTTAAGAATGGTCGGTGATGCATAAAAGCTGCCCGGACGAGTTATCGTTGTGGTGCAACAAGCCTGAAGTGACGTCTGTCATCTTTAAGCAATGAACCGGTTGATCGATAAAGACAGGGTGCGGTGCAAATCATAACGTGCAACCTTATTAATGCACGTTCACTTTCTCTATAAAATGAGAATGCAACTTCCAAAATGGAACATTAGCCGAGTTCTGATCTGTGCGAAAAATGCAATCGTGTTATTAAACAAGCAGTAAAATGGGCTCCATCTATTTGCTGGTAATAATGTAAAGATGCAAATTTTCGGCCTGCCTGACCTGAGAGTACGGTTACGGTAAACGGCCCATATTAGAACACTTGGGTTGGGTTGGGCAGCGTACATGGCGATGATCTAGTGTTTTAATCAAATTATATAGCTGCTAAAGAGCTGTGAAACATTGGCAATCTTAGGATGCCTGAGAAAATAACCGCCTTGCTAGGACTTAATTTCAGAAATTAGTCGGGGCCCATCTCTCAATGTAGGCCACATTGAAAGCGAGGCCGACTGAGACATAATACAACTAACTTACCTTCTCGCAGAGTGTCCTGACTTGGTTTTCCGAGAGCTGCTTACACTCATTTAGCTGTTCAATCCATTGGTCTAAATCTTTAGTAAAAGATTTGTCTTCCATGACAGCCGCGGTAGCTCGCTGAGCTAGCTGTGTTACTAGTTACCTTAAAAAAACTGGCCTGAGTCTCAAAGCTAGCTGCTTCAGCCTTTAGCTCGTCGTATTGTTAACCCGATCTAGTCCCGCCAAATCGGTTGGAAAATCAACGAAAAGACCTAAAATTAACGAGCCGTTCGGTCAACTTCTATCATGATAAATTACCCACGTCAAGTTACCAACGTTAAAAAACAGATTATATTGGCCGGGGGTGTCAAAAGGGTCGAATGTCCCCGATGCGACAGACCGTAGCGGCGAGAAGCAGCGGCGTCGCAGCGACTAGCCGATTTGCTAAAAGACCTAGCTACAATAACATCCGGGCATTTCAGCAGCGCTCAGAGTGAGCGCACCAGCGACACCACGTGGTCAAACCTTGGACGACAAACAGTAAACTTCTTTAGGTTTTAATGGCGTTTGGCAAACTATTTTATTGGCCATTAGCCACTGGACTGGAATGTGGAACATTCAAATAAAAGAACAAGATGAAAAAAAAGAAAACCGAAGAAAGCTAAATTATATATTATTCCTGTTACTCCCAATTGACTAATTAGAAGATTGTGCACTTTCCATGGTGACTTTCCCAGCAGATTACGCAATGCAATGCTGTGTCCTTTCAGTATCGCTATAAATTCCATTCTTTCTTTATCAAACCCGTATGGGCCGTTTTGTGTTATTATATATCATATATGTTGCAATCCATCAGCACCATAGACTGTATAATACAACAAGTCTATGATCAGTACATGCATGACAGTTTCCAGTTTGTTACTGTACACAATACTGTGCACAGTAGTGTGCTTGCAAATTCTAGTATGGAGTAATTGGTTTGATCCTGTCTTCAAACAGTGAAATACTACAATGCTGCAGTTTTTATTCCAGTGGTGGAGGAAGTATTCAGATGAGTTAGGGTATTAGTAAAATATAGTTTAAAAAAGTAAAAATGTCCCCTGTGAATGTTGTACTATTATTTATTATATCATTATATTATTATCAATCATACATCAATGTAAAAGCAGGATTTTCATGTTGTAGTTGTTTGAGGTGGAGCTCATTTTGACGAATATTCTTATTATTATTGTTATTATTATTACTGTTATTTTGTTGTCTTTAAACTGTCTTTTTTTATCAATTTTTTTTTCTTGCTAAAACTGCTGCAAATTTCCTCGCGGGAGTCATCCCAAAAGGATCACTAAAGAAAAGTCTAAGTCTATGTTGAACTATTAAGAAATGATTATGTTCAAAATGTATTCATCTGTTGGTTATTTGCCCTAATAATGGATTTTTTGGTTTGTAAAAATGTAGTTAAAATAGCAAGAAATGGTCACAATTTCACCAGAGACCAAAGTGACACTTTCACAAAGTGTTTCGTTTTGTTGAAAATATTTTCGAAATAAGTGATTTTCATTAACAAATGTATTAAAAGAATAATGTTTTCAGCTGTACTTGTAAAACTGTTGGGGAAGTTTAATTTATAACAAAACATTATAAACTGTTCACATGTTTGTTTTATGCAAAAATCTTAATTTGTAAACTAACTAAAACTAATGATAATATATAATAATAGCAATCTTTATTTGTAGAGCACTTTTCAAAAACAAGTTACAAAGTGCTTTAACAAGTAAAGCACTTTTGTCGTTTACGGCAATCATAACCGTGTCGATAGTCGCTGCAATCAACCAAGACTAAAAACATAACTGACTAGCTACTGTCACACAAATGTAGTGAAATTGTAGTATAAAGTGGCTAGAAAAGAAAATACTCAAGTAAAGTACCTTAACTATGTACTTGAGTGCAGTACTTTAGTAAATGTACTTGTTACATCCAACCACAGTTAAGAAGCCCTTCTGCTGTGTTTCTGTTACGGTGCTTACTAATGTAACACCGGTCCTACATTAAATCAAGCGCACCTACAGGGTGTCAACAGTGTTGTGCATGTGGAGCGCGGCCGTAAGGCTGCCTGTTTTACGGCAATCAAAACCGTGTAGCTAGTCGCTATAATCAACCAAGACTAAACCGTTTGCATTCAGACGAAAAACAGAACTGACTAACAATGGCTCATCTAACACAAAACCCCGCTGACAAAGAGAGGTGAGTTCTTGCAAAAGCTAGCCTGTTAGCCTAGCTAAGCTAAAGCTAGCTTGCTTAGCCCTTCGCTCGAGCTTTGTAAGAACTCCTATAGAGGATTTTATAAATATAAGGAGAACTCGGGTATTCGCAAACGTAACTTGCTTATTAGTTGTTACTGTAGTAAATGTTTCGACTCTGAAGGCACACTCTTCAATTCGGCACGCATATATTTCGGGTTTAAGCTTTAAATCCCACTAAAAACTGTTTTGTTTTATACTGTTTATTACAACCGGAGAACCCTGCACGGTGAAGTAAAATTGAAGATTGAAGGAGTAACTAACTCTCGGGTATACAGATTTAGAAGAAAAATATCTTTTACCACTATATTTCTTCATAATCCCAGGTTCTAGCTAAAGACTTCGATGTAAAGTCCCGTTTTCCGAAATTGGTCAGAAACCGTGAAAGTGTAAAATTATGTTGTTTTTACATTGAGTTTGGCGTGTTGTTGTAACACTAGCATGACGTGGATTAAAGGTTCCAGTATTTGGCAGTCAAATATGGATCCCACCGTTAACTTTATGGTGATTTTTACGACGACGGAGGTCAAAAATATGCTCGATGTGACTTTATAGAAATGGGATCAGATTAAGTGTAGCTACATGATTAGCTAGGTTACTTCCCAGTCAAGAGTTTAGCAAATGATTGGCTATTTGCCACTCCGAGCCAGTTCAATTCATTCAAACCAGCGTTGTCCATGTCGTACAACTGAATGCAAATACAGCTTCTTGTAAAAGTCAATAACTTTACAAACTCTTATCTAGAGCAAAGTAAATTAACAGTTTGATCACTGTTGATTCCTTGCATTCATTTATAATTGTACAAAACAAGTAATTTTAAGATTTCACCTTGGGCTTTATAAAACTCTGATCAACATTTTCACTGCTTTCTTACATTTTATAGACCGATTTTTATCAAGAAAGGAATTGCTCTGATCCCACCCCATAAAATATTTTTTATTATCTGGTGCAAACAAGAACGGCTTATATGTGGATTATGTTTTCTAGTTGCGTTCAGTTCTAGTTCACATTAATCATTCACAAAAGCCGGACATTAGTTTTTTTGACTTAAAGGTCAGCTCCACAAAACTCTCTCTGTGTTTCTCAGTATGGCTATCTTTAAAAAATAATGTGGTCTGGCGACTTCACACAGAGGGCTGAGGGCTGATAATTACCTCTTCTGGAGACTCTTACATGTGTTTTAATCCTCCGTGTCCTCCTTGACCACTAGCAACTGTGTGGAGGAGCGGTGTAGGGTGGTGTGTGTGATCACTGAAGTCTTGCGTCATGTGGACGTAACAGCGGTGTTGTTGTTAGTCGTGTTGTCATTATTTATAATTTCCCATGGGGGAGACATAACTATGAACTATAAGCTTTAACATCTGGGATGTTTTTCAGGTTTATTTGCGTCTATCCCATCTACATCAACAGTAAGAAGACGCTGGCTGAAGGACGAAGGATCCCTGCAGAGAAGGTTTTTACTTTCTACAGTTTTTTAATGATGTTTCATTAAAACACCTTTAGTTTTTCTTAGTTCGATATTTCTATCTTCCAACAAACTGCTCGTTGTTAGCAGAAAGCGCCACCATAATGAGATCAGGGCAGCACGATTCTGGTTAGGGTTAGTGACTCCCACTATCATTTAGAAGACTCATTTTCAACATAGTCATTGCCTTCTTCATGCAGAAGACAGCATTTTCTGTTTTAAATGGGCAGTTTATATGCAGGAAGACATGCTAGATTTCAAAACTTCAACTAAATCTGTTGTCTCTAATTCTCCGTTCACCTGAATCCAGATGTCCCCCAAAACACTGAGGCTTTGACCAGGCCTTGTTTCACTACATTTAATCTGTTGTTAACAATTGTTGTTATTTTTTCCACTTCCAAAACTCAAGCAGGTGAAGGGCTGCTTTAATAATGTGATCCTTGGGGAAACATAGTATGTAGACTCATGATGAAGTCCAGACTGTCAGCTTTATGTACGTTTTGTTTCCACAGTCCATGGCTTCAAAATGATGCTTTGTTTTTGCTTGACACTTAACTGTGGTATGTAGTATTAGTACAGGTTGCAAAACATGAAGAAAAGTTGTTGGAAGGCAATGAGTAATGGTTATAATCAGACTCTGCAGTCACTGGATGTTTGAGTCGGAATCAAGTTTACTTACTGTGTGTGTGTGTATATAGGTTTTCACATGCAAGGAATTTGCCTTGGTGTTTTGGTCCATATTAATTTTATATAGTAAGAGAGAAAAAAAAAAGGTTTTGCAAAAGTCAAGCATTGGTTAGATAAAAAAATTACAATCAAAAATATGAATAAACTAAAATGAAAAGAGCTGCACTGTGTGTGAAACAAAGTAGATGAAATATTAACCAAGAAATGTGCAGTCATTCCCTGAATGGAGAGTGGTCGAGGCATCGGTTATTTTCTGCTGAAGTTTTTCTCGTCTATTTGTGATGTTTCCGATCATTGTACTAATTTGCGTCGTTACTTTCGTTGTAGTCTTTAAATCCAGTTCCACACAGCAGTCTGAACAACCTTTTACCAGATTTTTGTCATTTATTTGTTCTCATTTGTTGATGCATCTTACATAGAAATTAGGTCCACTTCCCCCTCGGAGGGCAATTGGTTTTACAGCAAGGCATATTACAATACATATTGTATTGTATACAAATAGACATACAGTACTGTATAGGGGGAGGTGTCCTGAATACAGATGGGCTAGAAGGCCAACAACCGTAGTCACCCTTGTCCAACTTTACCATTACCACCATGTACAAAGCACAGCAGCGATAATACCTAAAATATGTAGTGTACAAAAGTGTGACATGCAGTAAATAAACCCATGAGTAGACAAACAGCCGCTGTTGTGTGTCTGCAGGCGGTGGAAAATCCGTCCTGCGCTGAGATCAGAGACGTGTTGACGGCAGCTGGGATGAATGTCTACGTGGAGGTACGAAGAAAAACTTTATTTTTCCTGCAGGAATTCAGAAAATCACTTCAGGAAGATGACAATTATATATTTATGCATTTGTTTCCCAGAACAAAATGCACCCCAGAGAGTGGAACAGGGATGTCCAGTTCAGAGGGCGTGTCCGAGTTCAGGTGAAGCAGGCGGACGGCAGCCTTTGTCAGGACAAATTCGCCTCTCGTAAGTCCAACAAACATGTTTTGACTTCATGCGATTATAAAATGTATGTTCTGACCATATTTGTCTAGTTGAGTTTATAGATTCAGTTCTTTTTTTCCAGGGCTGCATACTGTATGACCCAAACTAAGAATGTCCTGATCCATTTTTAACCTCTATCCAATGCTCAAGGTTATATTGACCTAATTAATGTTGATTAAATGTGTATCTGACACACTTACTTTTTCATGGGCTACTTGATCCAAATACTGAAAGTCCTTATTCAAAACTATAGTTTGGAAGATTAAATTATTGATCTGATGTGAATAAAAATGTACCTGAGTTATTACTGAGAGATTATTAGTTGTTGAAGCATCTCACTCAAACTGGAAGTGGTGTCGAGTAGAGTGGAGCTTCTCCCCTCACAGATGATCGGTGGTCGAGTTAAAGACACCCAAACCTTTTGTTTCTGTCATCAAGTTACTAGTCTATCCTTGTTCCGGGGATTGCTCCAATGCCGGATTTCACTCATTTAGGCCAGATATCCGTTGCCATGGGCTTTCTTTGGCTTGGCATTTTAATCTCTGGTGGATTTCTAAGGACTATGGTTAGCTGTTCATCGGATCTCTGTAGGGTAAATCCACACAGATAGCTAGACTATTTGTCCAATCTGTGTTTTCTGTTGCTCAATTAAAACAACTTTTAAACATACAAAACAAGTTCCTTCCGAGCCTATTTTGCAGCGGCAACCCAGCTTTTCCCCGGTGGCACCGTCAAATACGATTGTGATTGTTTTAAAGAAATGCCAATAAACCAGAGCACGTTTTCCTTCCATCCCCGAATGCTATGTGGAATACTGTGAGGGAAACAATATTTTATCCCCTGCTGATTTTGTACTTTGCCCACTGACAAAGAAATGATCAGTCCATAATTTTAACGGTAGATTTATTTGAACAGTGAGATACAGGTAACAAACTGAGATTAGGATCACACTCTTAAAGGGAGTGCTCCTAATCTCAGCTGTATAAAAGACACCTGTCCACAGAAGCAAGCAAGCAATCATATTCCAAATGCTCCACCATGGCCATGACCAAAGAGCTCTCCAAGGATATCAGGGACAAGATGGTGGACCTACACAAGTCTGGAATGGGCTACAAGACCATTGCCAAGCAGCTTGGTGAGAAGGTGACAACAGTTCGTGCGATTATTCGCAAATGGAAGAAACGCAAAAGAACTGTCAATCTCCCTCAGCCTGGGGATCCATGCAACATCTCACCTCGTGGAGTTGGAACGATCATCAGAACAGTGAGGAATCAGCCCAGAACTATTCAGGAGGATCTTGTCAATGATCTCAAGGCAGCTGGGACCATAGTTGCCAAAAAAACAATTGGTAACACACTACGCCGTGAAGGACTGAAATCCTGAAGCACCCGCAAGGCCCCCTTGTTCATGAAAGCACATATACATGCCCGTCTGAAGTTTGCCAATAAACATCTGAATGATTCAGAGGACAACTGGGTGAAAGAAGCGTCTGGATTTTTGTTGTTATTCTGTCTCTCACTGTTCAAATAAATCTAACATTAAAATCATAGACTGATAATTTCTTTGTCAGTAGAAAAATTTACAAAATCAGCAGGGGATCAAATACTTTTTTCCCCTCACTGTAGTCACTCTCCTCCAGCGCGCATTGGAGGAGGGTCTGGCTAAGTGAGACGTTCCAGGTACTGACCAAATTTAAGTTTGTGATCAGCTGATATGACCTGCCGCCAGAGACATTTGTCCTTTTAACTGGTAAAAGTGACATCAGCGGTGGCTAAACATGAGTAAAGTTCTAATGTTTTTTTTCCCCTTAGGTAAAGATGTGATGTTTTACGTAGCAGAGATGATCCCCAAACTAAAGACTCGGACCCAGAAAAGTGGAGGAGGAGACACCAGCTCTCAGCAGGGAGAGGGAGGAAAGAAGAGCAAGAAAAAGAAGAAATAAATCCATAGATATTTTCATTTTAAATTAATTTTACGTTTGAGTGTCGGGCAGAATAAAACCCTCAATTTATACTGAAGTTTTGTAGGTCTCGTTTTTTTTTTTTTTTTTTAAGTTTGTTCTCATCGAGACCTCAGAAACTCGTTCCAATGCAAGCCCCCGAAATTAAATAAAATTAAATATCGGTTTCCCCTTTAAGTCCTTTTGATTTGATTCAACTGAACATTCTGTGACCTTGGACCTTGGAAACCTGCTCACAGGTTTGCTTCTGTTTAACACCTTATCCCTCCTTCCCTACGTTTTGTAACATTTTCTTTGAAGACCAGATGAATAAAGAGTTCCTTTTCTCACATTTCATTTTAGCTACTTTTTTGTCCTTTGAAAAGCAACCACGGAAACTTGCTGTATGGAGCATGTTAGGGAAAGTTTTTGTTTATTTTCAAATGTTATAAATATTTATTTGGCCATTTGACCTTGTCCAAACTCATGGCTGTTGCTCTTTCTCTTTGCATGTGGCTAGCTTAGCTGTAGCTAAGAACAAGTCCAGCTGAACAAGAACTTGAGTGATTTTTAAAAATAAACTGGACGTGATTGTTCTGTCAAAACAAGCTTAAATTCAGCTGAACTGGATATTCAATGAATTTACATGAAGAAGGGACAGTTCTTATTTATTGAAGTGTATTTTACTCAATTACAGTTTTTGTCAATGAATGGTGGTTTTAGGAAGAAGCATAGAACCGCTTCAGTGTCGCCGTAAAGTAAAACCAGTGCCCTGTAGCCATAGACTACCTAAATCATGTTTACGTACAGTAATGGACCAATCCCAGACGAGACGTCATCTCTTCAGCTCCTTGTATTAGGTTACCAGGCAACGGTGTTTTTGCATGTTGGCTAATTACCACCTAGCTCGGCCGGTAAGCTCTGTGGTTAACTAGTTAGGTGTTTTAATCTAGGTTAATTAACGAACACCAGATGGCCGGTTATCTGATAGATCCGAGCCGGGCTCCGGTGGCCTTTGGGCGGCGGGCCGTGCCACAGCTTTTCGAGGAGCTGCAGCAGCCGGAAGCGGACTGGAGGCTGCGGGCTCTGGCTTCACTCTGCGACCTGATGCACGACCCGGAGCGGATCTACCAGACTGTTAACGGGGGTGATGAGAACTCCGATATCCTAACTCTCTACTCCACTGCATTTATCTGACAGCCTTAGCTATTTTGCTAATTAAGATTTTTACACACAAAAGATATAAAGAGTTTGTAAAAATCTGATGTTTTGTTAGTTTGTAGTTGAATAAACAGTAGCCTACAGGTTGAACTATTAATCAGTTTGCTACTTAATTAGACAGAAAATCAATTGGCTTTTAATTAATTTCAAAGAGTGGGACAGTGTGCTGTTATTAATTTGTGAGCAAAAGAGTTAGCTACTTACATACATATTCATATACATAGAGAGACTTGGGTATAGTTTGAAACTACCATTGCATCTGTTTTTTTGTTCAACAGGTTTTTGAGGTACCTGGAGTTGATTTTTCCTCTTACTTTTTTCAGTATATCTACGTTTATACACAAAGTCATTCTGTTATCCAATTAAAAGACCTATTAACTAGTATGGAACCAAACATATAATTGATTTTTGGATGATATAGAAAATGTAGAGATGGGAAAGGGAATGAAATTAACTCAACAATTGGAGGAAAAAGAGTCAAATTTCAATTTGGACCTCCTCTCGTACAGACTGCTGACATCTTCTTCTTCTTCTGCAGGTTTTCTGGAGCAGTTGAAGGTTTTGTTTGAGGATGAACATTCATCAGTCAGAACAAAAGCCTGTGAGCTGCTTCACCTCATGACCGCCCACAGCATCGGCAGGTAGGTAGACAGACTATAACAGCCACTCACAGTAGTTTTTTATCAAACAAACAGGAGTAAAGAATGCATTTGTTGGGGACTAGTTTCAACGGTGGATGACTTCACATTTGGTGCTGTAGTGAGAATTTGTGGCAGCAGGAAGGTGTATGGTTTGATTCAAAATAAGTAAGAAAGTAAGATATGTTTTTATAGCACATTTAAAAACAGCTCGCACTGACCAAAGTGCTGTACATAGCACATCAACCATAGAATAATTAAACAAAATGAAATAAATACACTTACAGATCAGTGATTTAAGCTAAGACAACATCAAGAGACAATTTATTTAGCACCATCTGAAGCCGTGCCACCAGTGTTAGAGGGAGAACAAAGTAAAGAGAGTTACAATTGTTTAGGCGGAAGGTTATGAAGGCATGGATGACTTTTTTCAGATCATTGTATGACGGAACAGACTTGAGTTTGGAAATTATTCCTAAGTGAGAAAAACTGGTCTTTTCAACAGATGATATTTGTTTGTTCAGGTTAGGATGTTACGTGCCCGGGTTGCGTGCATGGCATTTAACATAGGGGACCAAGGGGACAAAATAAACCACAGTATGGTTTTAATAGCAATGAAGGAACATATCACTCAGGGGTTTTATGGCACAGAGGAAGAATATACAGTATATTAGGCTGTGATACACACACAATACTTGTTAATAGAGAAATTCCGCAATAAGCAGTTTGTTCTTGCTGTACGTTATGATATCACCTGCAGGTGGCAGTAAAACACAAATAACTGAGAATCAAACTGTAGTGAAGGCTTTTGTTACAGTGAAGCTTTAACTTTGGAAAGAAGTGACCAACAGCAAAAAGTGTAACTGAAGTATATCTTTAAATCCACTGTTTGTCTCTGTTGTCTCTTTTTGCAGACAGGCCCTGATCTCCTCCTCCCTCCTCCCTCCTCTCTCTCAGCTGATGGACGACAACTCGTCCTCCTGCAGGAGGAATGTCCACCAAGTGCTGAACCGCCTCACTCTGCTGCCTGCAGGTAAAGTCATCATGTCTCAGTCAACACTTTGGAGTTTTTAATCAGTTATTTGTTTCGTAACAATCAGCCAAAACTGATAATGCATTAAATTAGCCTGCAGCAATTTAAAACTCTTCTTATTCAACTAAAAGGGAAAAAATAAGTAGCTAATAATAAGTAACTGAATATTCTAATGTGATATCAAACACTTTCTCAAATAAATTGTTTCCCCTCTAACAGTAAAACTAGTAAGTGAAAAAAAAAAAAAGGGAAACTGTGTGAGCAAAACAACAGTTAGTACGGCAGGTCATAGGTGAAGCAGGAGTTGATGTTTATAAAAGACAGTTCTAATAGTTCACCTTCGTTTTCTCCTCCAAATAAATCTGTCTGACCTGAGATTATATCACTGCAGGTGCCGAGGCTCTCCTGACTCTGGTTCCAAAGCTGATGTTAAAGCTGAGAGAGGAGGAAGATGAGGAGGAGGAGGAAGAGGAGGTGCAGGTGCTACTCCTCTCCACCCTAAGCTCATGCTCCAGGCTGGATGCTCTGCCGGCTCTGGCCTCTGACGGTGTCTCGCTGCTGGGCCACAAACTGTCCCACCGCTCCCCGAACATCCGCAGAGAGGCGGCTGCAGTCGTAATGGCGCTCAGGTTAAACACCATGCAGGCTCTGTCTCAAAGAGTGGGGAAGTGTGCTGCATCGCTGTTACTGCAACTCACACCTCAACTTCTTTCAGGGCTTATACTTACACTTTAACTCAGCGCTTGCCCATAAACTCGCACTCAAATTCAATCAACTCACTTACAGTTAAACTGAAACTTCCGCCCAAATTTTAGTGTTACCACTTGCTAACACCAAAGTATTGCAAACTTTCAATGCTTTTTAAGACCTTAATAAGGTAAAGTTAACAGCCTCTCCTTAGCAAAACAAATGCATGTTAGTGCTGTAACAAGTTGTTAACCAACTGCAATATTCACATTGATACTTTTCCAACGTTGATATGTATATCGCTTTTTATACAAAAACACATGCAAAATCCCATTAAAAAAATGTCAAAATTAGGGCGACCTCTAACTCACCCAGTAGAGTGTTCACCCTGTGTATGCTGAGCCCTTGGCAGCGGCCCCGGTTCATATCTGACCCATGGTCTCCTGCTGCATTTTATTCCCTCTCTCTCTCGGCTTTCCGGTCTGTAATATTATCTTTAAATCTGTCTTTGTTTTGCTGGTTCCAGTGTTTGTGAGGATGGAAAGCTGCAGGTGTGTGAGGAGTCGTTACTTCCTGTCCTGGTCGACCTGCTGCATGACGAAGACATCGATGTTCAGGCCAATGCTGCAGGAGTCATCATGTACACTGTGATCATCACCAAAGGTACAAATACACACCTTAAAGCATTTTTCCTCACTGTAGATTACCATTTCAAGATTTTTTTTAAATTCTCCTGGATGATGTAACCATCACACAGGTTCATGTTCTGACCTTCAGTTTGCAATATTACAACAAATGAGGTTTAATTCTGTCTCTTAATACTACACTGCCCATTAGCCTCAGTTGCTGTTGAGAAGAAGAAGCCATGGAATAAATCCTGTCACTGTGGTTACTAAATTGATGCCAAAATGATCCAGAATCAGAGAGTGAGCTTATTTTGATTAAGTTACTACAAGGTTTAGGTTTAACTCCTCCTCAGCAGAGCACATAGCATAATGTGAAGCTCTACAATTAGATTATTATTAGTGAAATGCACCTTGGGAGTCTGCTTGATTTCTCTTTTTTTGTTTTCATGTACACTAGTCTACAGTATGTCAACGGCGTTTCATTTACAGGATAGACCTGGTGTCGTTGGAGGTTCTGCCGGATGTCCCTCGGCTTCTGCTTTCTTTATTGACTCATTCAAAGTCTTGGCGTAGCAGGCAGGGCTTGGCCTTGGTCAAAAGTCTCCGCTGGAAAAAATTGGTTTTAATAACTAATATGTATGTCAAACTTAAAAGCAACAGCGGTAACAGAGTTTGATTGCAGGTAAGCGGCAGTGTCTGGATCTGGACATCATCCCCGTCCTCCTCAATCTGGTGTCCAAGAACAAAGATGAGGAGGAGGAGGAGAAAGAGAGGAAGAACAGGAAGAGCAGGAAGGCCCTGGTCATGTACTCCCTGCGCGCTCTGACTGCACTGGCTGAAGCTCCGGACGGGCGCCGCCTCCTGCTGGAGCAGCTTCCCC
>NC_048411.1:16087011-16088395 GCF_013103735.1 Etheostoma cragini
CATGTACTCCCTGCGCGCTCTGACTGCACTGGCTGAAGCTCCGGACGGGCGCCGCCTCCTGCTGGAGCAGCTTCCCCTGCTGCTGAGGAGGAGTGAGGCTGCAGAGGAGGACCAAGACATCCGGCGGGACGCTCAGACCGCCGTCAGGGTCATCACCTGGACTCCCTGAGACCCTGATGACCTCTAACCTCCAGAACAGACTGGCTGGGCCAACCTCTGGTCATTACATAATAAATATATGTAACAATTCTATCTATTATTTTTCAATAATTACACTACCATTGAAAAGTTAGTAATCTAAGCCCACAAAGCTTTATTGTGTCCAGTCTGGTATCTGAGAGGACTACTCCATATGTCTGACTGGTTGTTATAAGAACCTTTCTCAATATTTTGACTTAGGCCTATGCAAATCTCAAGAATGTTTCTCATTGTTTTGAGGTACTAAACGTTTTTAATTATAAGGACTAAGATCTTTTTTTTAATCACATTGGCAGGAATGGGCTTCCACAGCTTTCTTTTTAAATGTGTACATTTGTTACAGGCTCTCTCTGAAAACCATAAAAACTCCAATACAGTGAAATCTGATTGTCTAAAATCATTGAGGACCTCTATAGGCCTCGGTGACACCAGCAGGGCCACACATATAGCATCACCTGCAGCAATGTGTTTGTCCTGAATAGAGTTTCTGACCTGCTGCTCTGAATGCAGCCATCAGCCTTGAGTCAAATTAAGGTCATAAGCTCAGGAACATGAACGGAGCTCCTTTATCTGAACTAACACTGAGCTCTGATTTCTGTTGAAGCTCCGGGCGCTGGCATCAAGAGGAGAGGGACACTGACAACAACATCTTGGGAAATGTTGTATCAAATATTTGTGCACATTTTTTTCATTCAGCAACAAAAGTTATTGATGAATGTTAAATGTTGTAAGCTGCTGAACAAGAACTTTGTCTCAATAAAATGATTTAAATCAGGAACTATCTGATCAAAGAAGTCAACAACATCATAACAACATCGTGAACCTAACATGCCTACTTGTTTAAAAGCAATAACTAACATTTTATGGTTACTTTTGAAATCACCCATCCATTTTTAGACCTACATTTTTTACACATCAACCTGCAGAGACTGACCCCCTGGGTTCCCCACCTCCTGTTAACAAAATAGTTCTGATAACTGAAGAGAAACACTAAAAGTTGACATAAAACCTCATAGAAATGTTACAGCCTGACACTTCAAGTTTAAACTGTTAAAGTATTCACATGAATATACTGAAAAATCTAAAAAATTACATGAGAGCATTCCTTATGCAGTGGCATTACAAAAGATTCATGCTTAAACCCCCCACCCCTTCCCCACGGCTGCAAATGGACTGGTCTAGAGAA
>NC_048411.1:16088405-16093172 GCF_013103735.1 Etheostoma cragini
CACACTGCTGCTATCACACACATACGCACGCACACTCTCACGAGCGCATTCAGATTATATTTGTGAGAGAACGCAGAGAGAAACAGTTGATGACGGAGCTGCATGCTGGATGTTTCTGACCAACACCGGTAACAACTAACCGGTAAGATCCACCTCTTGCTTTACTGCTCTCGGTTTAATTAACATGTTTCTGCGTGTGTAACCGCAAATATCACCTATAATAGTTAAAACTGCAGTCCTCATGTAGAAAATTATAGAAAATATGCTATTAGCATGTAGCCTAAATACAGATAAGCCTGTTTTCATTTCTTTTTATAATATAGGCCTACGCATCATTTACAATAGCTAAACATTTTTATAGAGAAGTAGCCTACATAGCCCATGTTTGATATTCTGATGTCCAACAAAACTGCGAAGTGGAGTCTGTATTAAAATAGTCTCTGATGTAGGCTACGCACAACATAATAGCGATATTATAGGAATATTACTGTAGCATTCGAAAGCTGATGGTTTTAGAGGGACTTTGGCCAGACTCTCTCCCCGGTTGTTGTCGATCTTGTCCAGGAGAGCCGGCGCTGTGAAACGCCGGGCTGCAGTGCGCCGCAGCGGGGCAGACATGCTCCGACGTCCCCTCTCCCTCCCTCCCTCCTGCTGGCGTCTCACTCTTTACATGTCACCTTAAAAAATATGAAAACAAACAGTGTTTGGTCCTCAGATTATAGAGACTTGAAAGACAGATATATTTCAACCACTGTCTGAAGTTATGTAAGAGGCTGCTGGTGAGCACACCGGCGGAGGAGAGAGAAGGTATGAAGGATGGAGGGATGGATGGGTGGAGGGGGGATTAAGAAGGAGAGGATGGTTTTATGTAACAGCCCCTCGCCTCATCCAACATCAGAACATCTGCCATAAAAGTCCCACTATGTTTTTCAGAATGGTGGCCTAATGGTTAGCGGTGTGGCTCACAGTAAGATGCTTTTGGGTTCGGGTCTCGATCCTTCTGGGCCCTTCTGTGGAACGATTGAATGTTTTCCCCATGTTTCCACCGGGTGCTCCGGTTTCCCCCAACCATCAAGAAGCAGGTTCTAGGTTCTAGTCGGCTTGGTCCTGGACGCTATAAAACTCTGGGTTAAATGCAGGGAATAAGTTTTGCTATATGTGTAAGTGACAATAAAGTAGCTACCTTTACCTTCAAATGTTCTGGTAATTTAAGGATAATATCAATATCTAATTCTGTAAATGACTTTAGTAAATTACTTATCATCTATGTCTCTATCTTTCTCTGTCTGTACCTATTGTACTTTTTAGCCTACTGCACATTTAGCTGTTTGATAAGTTAGGCTATGTGATATGATGCAGTGCTACTACTAACCTACCCAACAAAAAGTATTTAATTTAGTAATTTTCCCCACATTAATGAACTAAAGCGTTAAAAAGCTCTTACATCAATTAGTGATACAAACAGAATCAAATGTTTTTAATTTATAATAAACCTACTACAACATGTTGAAAGGAGCCACCAGTAGCCTACTTTATGCCTACTTAAATAAGTTTAGCTGATAATACTTCTAGACTTTTTTTTAGCCTCCTTTTACTTGTATAGGGATATTTATATTTTACTGAAATAAAGGATCAGAGTACTTAGTATTTATAAACTTACAGATGACAGATTTATAAACTTAACCTGTGGTGATTCATGATGACTTTACACTGTTGACATTATGTTACTTGATTGTATATTTAGAATAGTATGTAGGGTATATTTGGCTGAGGCTTTTTAAAGTATAAAATCCCATCAAAGTAATTTTTTTAAGTGAATGTTAAGTTTTTAGGGATATTAGTAGCACCTAATGTTGGTCTGGTTTCTCAACAACATTTGGATCAATTGTGATAAAATGTGGTCCAATATTTATGTAAGGTTTAAAATGTGGATAATAGAGATGGTTGTTTTTTGAAGAGGGATGCAAGAGAAGCGTTGTCATGGAAACACTGAACAACAGGGCCTCTGCTGAAGGACATAATGTGAATTGTTCAGTTTTAAAAATATAACTTTTGGTATCTTTTAGCAGAGAAGCTTTAACCGTCTGGTCCTGAATATTTGATAAAGGGGCAGAGGTCAAAGGTCCCGGCACAGATACACAAACATAATATGAACTGTAAAACTGTAACAGACAGAAAGATGACTCTCTGTCCTATTGAAGCTGCTGTGGCTGTGCATAATGAACTCCCAGTCCAGTGGGAGCTAGAAAGAATCTGCTGCGGCCTCTGTGTGTGTGTGTGTGTGTGTGTGTGTGTGAGAGAGAGAGCGAGAGACAGACTGTGCTGCTCTTAAATCTCATCACGCCTTTACATTTACATGTTATAATAATAATTTTAATAATAATAATAATAATACGTTTCATTTGTTGGCAGTTTTCCAGACAATTTTATAAACCTTATTAAATGCAATAGCAAAATCAAGGGGACTAGGTACAAACATTTACAAGTCAGTAACATGAAGGTGGACATGTTAAAAGTTATGTTGGGTATGCTAATCTAAACAGATGTGGTTTAAGTTGTGATTTGAATTGATGAAGAAAGTCCAGTTGATGGACGTGAGGTAGAATAGAGTTCCAGAGACGTGGAGCAGACCAGTTTGGGGCAGTTAAATCTGCAGCTGAGAAGAACCAAGTGTTCGAAGAGGAGTGTAAGGAAGAAACAGGTCTGAGGGGTGTGGGGAGGGGCTTGTAGGTTGTAGAGGGCTTTGAAGGTTAGCAGTAGAATTTAGTAATTCATCCGGTGGGGCAGAGGAAGCCAGTGGAGCAGAGTGAGGAGGGGTTTGATGTGGTCACTTGATCTGGTGTGGTTGATGAACTCTGCGGAGTTCTGATGGAAGCCATGGAGAAGTTTATTGTGGTGCCCGTGCATACTTTCCCTGAAGGAACATTTTCACTGCAGAACCTTATTTTGTAACAGAGTAATAACAAGAACAGTAACAGGAAGAATACGTTCTCCACCTCTGTTTATGTTGTGTCTTTTTTCAGCTGGTCATAATTTTAAGAATCAGCCTGCTGTGTTTGATGGTTGCTGTTTAGTCTTCCTGTCAGACTTGTGGTTAACATCTGGACGATCCCTGATTGGTCAGTTAACTAAACAGGTGTGGATGCTTCAGTTATGAGGTTTGTTGTTGCTGAAAGCAGAGACCGCTTTTCCCCAAATTGTTTTTGGATGCAGTGATGAAACGTCAGTGAGTCTTTAAACTCAAGTCTCCGCGAGCTTTTCCGTAAAGTCAAATCAAGGTTTTATAACATTCACAGTTTATGTTTAGTTCTCATCGGTGGTGTCCTGTACTTGTACGGCTCCTGAATGCCTCAGTGCTGCGTGGGCACGCTCCTCTATTTCTGGACATATGAGTCATCTTCACTCGTGTTACACAATAACTTTGCTCCATTGGCACTTTACTGCAGCAGAAATAGAAAGCAGGAGTAGAGCTCAGTCAGGTTGCTGGTTTGAATCCCTCACTGCAGTTTGTGTCTCATGAAGCATCAGTGAGTTCAAATACTGTAATTTTAGGTTACTTGTACTTAACATATTTTTGACATTTTACTTTGACTTTTTTGACTTTGACTTTGCAGATTAAGATTTTATAAACCTGTAATGATCCTATAAAACACTATGCTTCTTTGATGTTAATGCATCACTTATAGTAGCATAACATATAAAAATGTAACACCGACACAGTCCATTTTGCATATAACGATTACTTGTACTTGTATATTTTAAGTTAATTTTGCTTATAATACTACTGTAAGTGCTTCTAGTTAAAGAATAATATGTAACTTTTCCACATTTATACAACTCGACCTATGTTATGTATATTTTGTTGAGTTGTGTTCCTACATTGTCCCAAATGTTTCCAACAATATTCAAACCGAGAGAAATCTCTCATTTTACTCAGGGTAACAGTCCATTACATTTGGTCGCCACTCAAAAGCGTAAAATAACCTTTGACCCGTCTAGTTACTCTAACTTGTGGCAACACACGGGAAACACCAGATGATACGTTTGAGAGTAATTGTATATCATACAATGTCACAGAATTATACTCAGTAAACGTAATACAACATCATCTTTTCAATAATTATATGCCACTTTGCAACACAGTGATACAGTATAGACCTAATTTAGTGATATGATATTTCGACATCGATCCAGCTTAGGGTTACTACGATGTGCTACGATAACAATTGGCTCGTGCTAATGCTTGGTGGCTACAATGTACAGTAACGTTAAAAGGTTACAACAACGTTAAACATGATCATAAAGTTATTTTTAGTATGATTGTTCTGACTACAGATAACAGCGCTAGGCTAACCCACAATTTATTTTGCCTTATAACGTTAGCTACAGTAGCTGTATGGGTAGGCAACTCCTCTAATTCTACGTTAACACGTTAACGTTACGTTAGCTATCAGTACTATTTCTAGGACTTTTACTTTTGACTTATTAAAAGTTGATTTATTACTTAAGTACACAATCTGAATACTTCCTCCTCCGCTGCCTTTGATTCTGGAGAACCAGTAACATAAAGTTCAACTGGCCACATGAACAGATCAGAAGTATTTAATCAAAGAACAGTCTGTAGCAGGACACCAGGTGTTATCAGAGAAGTTGCATGGCTCATCTTGTCTGAGAATTGGTGTAAGTTGAATCCAGTGTGTTCCTGCAGCAGACGGAGGCATCAGCTCTTATCTCTGAGAGCAGCAGGGGGCCGAGGGGGGGGGGGGG
>NC_048411.1:16093246-16097363 GCF_013103735.1 Etheostoma cragini
TGTGTGTGTGTGTGTGTGTGTGTGTGTGTGTGTGTGTGTGTGTGTGTGTGTGTGTGTGTGTGTGTTTGTGTGGCAGGGGGCGGTGTCACACTGTACTGTGTTGTTGTGGCTGTAGGCGTTCATTCTGCTGTCTGTTTGCCGTCAGCTCTGTCAGTTATTCTCATCTGCAGGAATTTTAAGTTCCGTGTGTTTGCTGATATGACAGAACAAAACCTTCCTCTCTCCTGCTCTCATTTAGATACTTTTAAAAATGCAGCGCTGCTTTGTCACCTCACCTTGGTGAGCTGCTGTCATAGACATCTTAATATAACAGTACGACCTGTGAACAGCAGATTACACAATCCAGGTGTGTTCCTATAACTCACAGCCAGACTGTGTGATTGGTTAGAATGAAACACAAGAAGGAAGTGATGAGGTAATGGAAGAAATGCTGGAGTATGGCAAGAAAAAAGAAAGATATTAATTAGGGAAATAATAATAAGGAGACAGGAAATGACTTATTTTTCAAAGTCTGTTTTTAACCAGTTATTTGACAGTGGGTCTCAGTGAAGTTGTTAAGCTTTTATCAAATCAATGTTTCATACTGGAGCTGTCATCATGACAACAGAAAGATATGATAACAACTGGACTGTGTTGATGGGTGATAATGAAACAACAGGTGTGAGGAAGAGGATGGAACAAAAAAGGAAAGAAAATAAGGGAGCATGTATGTGATTAATGAAGGAAGTACGGAATGAAGGAACGAAAGATCAAACGAACGAAGGAAGGAAGGAGGGAACTAGGATTGAGGGAAGGAAGAAGGGAACAAGAAACAAAGAAACAAAGTAAGGAAGGATGGAACTGGAAAGAAAATGATGAGATAGGGAATGAAAGAAGGATCAAGGAATGGGCAGGGAAGGAAAGATAGAGGTATGAAATGAATGAGGAAGTGTGGCATTAGGAAGCACTGGTGAGGGAAGAAAGGAAGAGATACGGAAGAAAAGGATGAAGGATGTTTGTTAAAGGACAAAATGAAGGAGGATGGGCAAATAAACAAGGGAGAATGGAAAGAAAACAGTTTGAGAAGGAAAGTATGGAAGGAAGACAAACATCAGGAATGGAAATCAAAGATTTAGATTTAGAGAAAGAATGAGGGCAGATAATAGGATGTAGGCAAGGAAAGAAGGAGATAAGGAAATCAATGAGGGAGTTTGGTAGGAAAGGATGAGGTAGATTAAAAAGATTAATAAGGTAAAGATTAGGGACTATATGGAAGGAAGGCGGATACTGGGGAGGAAAGGAGAATATAGCTTGGAGAGGGAAAAGGTATATAGTCAAGAAACTACAGTGATTAAAGGACGACAAGGAGAAGCTTAGAAAGCAACAAGAGCAAATGAGTAGGGAAGGAAAGGAGGAAACAAGGGAGTAGGTAAGTAAGGAAAGACACGTCCTGACTCTAGATGAACTCCTGTGAATCAGAACTTTAGCACAAACATCTTCATTACGCTGTGATGTCATCTGCGTCGGCCAATGAAAGCAGCCGTTGACTTAATGACGACAGCCTGGGTGTGGTCCCCCCCCTGTGAGGCGAGATTAAAGCCTGCCAACATGCACGCACGTGCACACGCACACACGCGCACACACGCGCACACACACACACACACACACACACACACACACACACACACACACACACACACACACACACACATATACACACACACACAGATGGCTGAAAGTGTTGCGTCTTGTGATTTTCTGTATCTGAGAACCACACTTAACAGCTCAAGTTGACAGTGGGTCATGGTTACTGTCTGTTTCTGATCAGTACGTAACTGATCAATGTGATTGATTTATTCCTTGGAGCCTCCTTGGCTGAGAGTGTCAGTTCATGAACCTTCATCATTTGGAGGAAGTACCTCATTAAAAATGAGTGAAAAGTACATAGGGTCTGAATTTTGTCTGAATGTTTAACATGCCATTTTATTACATAGCATGCAATCACTCATAGTAATGCAGTACTTTAGGGCTGGAAAGTTACTAAGTACATTTACTCAAGTACTGCATTTAAGTACAATTTTGGGGTAGGCTACTTGTACTTTACTTGAGTATTTCCATAGTTTGCTACTACAACTACTGCTGATACATGCAGCTGATAATACTTGTGTTATTTTGCTTTACTGGAACTAAAGGACTTGTACTTGTAATGGAGTATTTTTACATTCTGTAATGTAATGGTATTTTTAGTAAGTAAACACTGTACAGTATACTGTTCAGCTCCATCCTTTCTCGTTCCTTATCTGTTTTATCATCTTAGTCTAATGCACTTAATGTGAAAATATTTCGATGTGAAAATGTTGCAGATGAGAATACTTGCAGACCACTAAACGTTCATCAACCTACAGAATAAGTGGAAGAATCAGTCAGAGCTGAATATGTGAAGATGTGACTCAGCCGTTTTCAGTATCTGGCCCACTTACAGCTTCAGGCATCAACATGTTCTACATTTTACTCCATCACGACTCGACAAGAGCTCTTTGATAAGCACACCGTGATGAGACAAAGTGTGAAACCAGCAGGACAAATAATCAGAGGAGTTTCTACAGCTTTGAACCTCAAGATGAAAATAGGAAGAAAAAAAAAGTATTTGTATCTGCAGATAAACTCTACCATATTTAACATTACAACATTTAGTATGCTATGTGTGTGTGTGTGCGTGTGTGTGTGTGTGTGTATGTGCATGCGTGCGTGCGTGTGTAGACAGTATCTTAATGTCTACACATTCCCAGGACCTCAGTGTGTGTTTTCTGTGTAGAAATATGTGCATTGACCGGTACTAACGAGCTCCTCTGTGATAACACGATAATTTATATGCTTAACACAAAGAGAGAAGAAGGTAGACGCCCAGAGAAAAAGTCAAGCAGTCAATTAGGCTAATATCCCTCTGCTTGTCAGTAGTGGAATGTAACTAATAAGTACATTTGTTTAATTACTTAAGTAAAGCTTGGAGATATTTTACTTTACCTGAGCATTCATCTACTCCACTACATCTCAGAGGTAAATTTTGTACTTCATGCTCCATTACATCTGTGTGATAGCTTTAGTTATTTTTCCGTTTTTCATTCCCTTTCTGTCCAGTGGAAACCATGCATGTCCTGATGTTTTGTTGTGTGTTTGTGATAACCCGAAGGATGTCACGAAGGTAAAAACATGTGGTTCTCACTGGACAGGGACGCTACCAACTTAGGTTAAACTACCTAACAATATATAAAAGAGTTTAAATTAGCTCAACTTTAAACATCTACAGTAGTAAAATGCAACATACACATTAGCAGTAATGTTAACCCAGAAACATCAGATAGAATAGAAAACACTGACCAGGGAACAATTTACTGCACAATGAGTACTTTAACTATATTTTGCTGATAACATAAGGTTTTGAATCCAGGACTTTTATTTTTTAGATTTTTTTTTAACAGTAGCCTATTAGCACTTTTACTGCAGCAAAGAATTTGAATACTTTTTTCACCTGTCTGTTTTTATATATTATTCATATACAGTATATATATTATATATATATATGAATAACTGCTGTAGAAATTGAAATTACACTGAATTGTAGAGGTAATTCTTCTGTCAGTCACTTATTTGTTCTTGCTGGTTATGGATGTTATTTGAATTCTTGATTTTATTTGAAAATTGATAGCATTGACATCCAACAACCAATTGATATTTTGCTATTTTTTCTGGATATTTCCTGATTTAAGTCATAGTTTTGGCAGTTTTAGATACTTTTTAGTGAACATTTTCTAGGCTGTTGTTTAAACAATTGCAAAAGATCCTGATAAATGAATAACGTATGAAATATCTTTGCTGTTTTTGGTTATTTTTGTCTCCATTTTGTTTCTTCCACAGAAAACTGTTTGTGTAATCAGTCAGGAGTGTGAACTCACACTTTACTAACACTCTCTTCCTTCCTACACACCACCAGCAGCTGACAGCACCTTTATTTTGAACTTAAATAGGTATTCTGAGAATTGCAAGAATAAACACTAACTACTGTAGACAAGGTGGATTCACCAAAACAGTGTGTGTGTGTATGTGTGTGTGTGTGTGTGTGTGTGTGTGTGTGTGTGTG
>NC_048411.1:16097463-16106235 GCF_013103735.1 Etheostoma cragini
ATATATAAAGTTATCCGTCAATATGTGAGTGATAAATACATGAAGGTGATGGAGGTCGAGAATATTGTCTCAGAAAGCCTCATAGATTAATTGTTGATCGAGGTTTAAAATATTCTGCAGCTAAGATGTTGATATTTTATTCAAACATAATGCAGCTTAGGTAGTCGGCTGAGTCGGGTCCATCGGACCTGACTGTCGGCACATTCAGCTGCAGCCCCGTGTCTTAAAAGTGACACTACCATTCAACTAAATCATATTCTCTGTTACGTTTCAAGGGAAACAGGTTTTGTCCTGGATGCATTTGTTATCAAAAGTCAGACTAAAAAGGTTTTCTTTAAAACCTAATTGAGAAATCAGTTTAGTTGTATGGGAACATAATCGTTTAGGAGCCAGGATGTGATAAATGCCAGTTTTTGGTCCATAAATAGATGCCAGATGTGGCTCATTTCAATGGGTAATTTGGACTGAGAATCACTTCTCACAACCAGACTATATCCATTTTGAGTCTGATAATCTGTGTGTTTCAAAGTGCTTCATTTACTCAGCCTGACATAGAGTTCAATTTAGAATCAGCTTAATTTGCCAGGTTTGAGGACACATACGAGGATTTTTGCTTTGGATCGTGGTGCTCACAATGTGCTAACTCATACAAAAAAACAACAACAACAAAACAAACAATATATAGACACTATAAACAGAAACAATATAGACGGATTGAGACAATAGTACAATGAAGAGTGCAAAGTATGAAGGAGTAAATTATAATTATGATAGTTCTTATTATTTAATTAAGGAGCATAGTGAAAGGGTGCTGGAATAGATATTATTATGTTATATAAGTATTATCTTACAATATTTAGCTGTGTTCTTGTGAAAGTTGTGTTATTGATTGCATAACTAACCATTTAACAACATACATGTCTATTTTTTTTGGCTTTTGCTTTTTACAATTTTATTGAATGTCCCAGTTATCACCTTGAAACATATGCACTCTATAGTTTGTGCAAAGGTTCCCACAATATGACACAAGTTGTAGAGTGCATTGCCTTTTATAGATATGCAATTTACAGTCATGGTTGCACAAAGTCATACGTTTTCAAAATCTTAGGATTGAAATAATAGTCAATTACCCAATTGTTCATCCTTATGATACAGGCCCCATTAGACCTCCTCCCAGACTTACTAAATAATAATAGTCGTCAGTTTCTTAATAAAAAGTATAAGCTTCACTTGCTTACATCACTTCGTGTTAATGTAATGGTGTGCAGATGATGTACGTCATTGTTCACCTGTTGGAAACAATGAATAATCAGACCAGTAAATCTGGTCAGCGGGCTCATTTAGTCAAACGTGGATGGTCAGAGTGAACATCTTTCAGTTTCTTGTTTTCATTCGTTTAACAGATTTCATTTTTTAGAACAAACTCCTGCCAGCATTGTCGCTTAGCAACAGCGTTGACTTCCCGGAAATAAAAATGTGAACCTAAAAATAGTTACAGAGCAAACAAGAGAAGGACGACTAAGCCTCCGTTCAGAAGTCCATTCAGATATCTGCTGATTCTAACAGAGAGTTTTAATCCACTCTGCAGCTTCA
The DNA here is from genome assembly GCF_013103735.1 of Etheostoma cragini. Taxonomy (NCBI): domain Eukaryota; kingdom Metazoa; phylum Chordata; class Actinopteri; order Perciformes; family Percidae; genus Etheostoma; species Etheostoma cragini. The sequence continues at coordinate 16,099,057 of NC_048411.1, forward strand.
TCCAGACTGAAGCTCACCTGTCTGCTGTAGAAATTGTACACATTATTCTGAAAGATGAGGCTGTTTCCTGTCCTCTGTGTGTCTGTTATGTTACACAGTCTGTTTTCTTTCTGCAGACTAGTGAGCTGAAGAATCTGAGCTGCAGCAAAATCAACTGTAAAGATGTAAGTCAACCTTTCTGAGATTTCAAGCATGATTTGAATTTTGTTGCACTGATCAAAACATGGTTAGATGATTTGATGCACACAAAGAGACATTGCTTTGTTTTCAAAGAGAATCAAGTTTTGTGTTTATTTATTGTTTGCACCAGATAGTTTCATAAGTTGTTGGAGCAATATAGTGTAATTGAGTCAACTCACCCACACATATACAGTAGGAGGATATTTAGGGAGAGTTGTTTTACCCATTACAAACTTAACATAACTCTGACCAAAAACCAAGTCTTAATTCCCGTACCTAATGGTTAATCTTTGTGGGCCCTACAGTTAAATATTAACCCTTTTAAAGTAATAACCGGAATTCTCTACAGTATGCATCGTTGAAATTGGTATGGTGATTGAGCCTGTGGCCTATGGTCTGTGGTGACATTCCCAGGAAAAATCACAAGTGGCGCACAGTTAGCCACCAAAGATAACAAAACAAGCATCTTTGAGACTTTAAATCCCAGACCAAAAGTATGTTTTTGCACTAACTTTCAACGTTGCATTTAGATCCAAACATGGCTGTATGGCACATTATATTTTTGAGGATAATCAGCCCTGTTTGAAAATGAAAAAAGAATTAATAAATAACACAGATGAAAATCACCTTTATGAGCCTTTATGGATCAAGCTAGATTACACCTAGATAACACCTAGATTATAAATAGTTTATGCAAAACATGACAAACAGTTTTGTCTCTTTGTTGAGACCCAATGAGTCTTGGACCTGCTTCTGACAGTAGCGTCCTCTCTGTCTCATCTGACTGAGGAGCTGATACCTGATTCCTCCAGTTTATTGATCAGACTATTGGTCACCAGGAGCCATTGGATTGTAATTGATCTGTCTCGGGGGACAGAATGAATTTGTGAGGCTGCTCCCGTTTTGATTTTTCAAGACATAAAAGCACTTTGGTTTCTCCCAGAGTGGGGGCTTTTTCTACAGGCTCCATTTTAAATTAACACCCACCAATTACCAGAGAGAAAAAGAAACCAACCCTGTTTTGGTTCAGAAACTATGTGAATATATATCTTGTTGTTGATGATGTTTTCTTTCCACTCTGAAAGAACACAAGTGCAACCAAAAAATGCCCCGAATCTCAAATTGACCAGTGCATGAAAAAACAATGTTTTGCCCCCCGTGTGTCAGTGTATCTTTTGGTCATTTGATTTTCTTTTCATGAAATGGGTTTAAAAAAAAAAAAAAAAATAAAGTGGTTGTTTGATTTTCGTTTTGAAATATACCATTTACAATTAAGATACAAGGCGCTTTTTCCCTTTTATTGTTATTGTCTCTGCTAGATCAGCCAACTTAATGGCAGCAACAGAAAGTTTGCCGGGATCAGACCTTGACGCTGTAACTGAGGCCACGTCCACACGTACCAAAACAATCTTTTTCCCCCCGTCTGCCCTGACATCGTTTCAAGAATATTTGGGCCCAAACGGAAAAGAAGAGGCGGAGCATGCGCTTAAGGCTTGCGCATTGTATACAAACAGACAGTATATTTTGCCCTAGTAGATATATAGATGGTAGATAGATAGATAGTTATTGATCCCGAAAAAATGGGAACTTATGGTGTTACAGCAGCAAACATACATCCCTCACACAGCACAGAATTTATGAAATACTAGGATACAATACCCTAATAGGCTCAATATCTTCACCAGCAGGAATATAAGCATGTAGTCCACCATTGTTGTTATTATGAGCTGATGATAAGAGGTCGAAGGCTAGAGGTCAAGACTTAAAAGGCGGTGTTTTTGATTTTTTTTCACCCTGGGACCAGGTTTAAAAAAAGTCCGTTTTTAGCCAGTTTACAGGATTTGTTTGGACGATTGGCCAAAATGATGCAAAACATGTACGTTTACACAAAGCATTTCCGTTTTGATGACCCCTGAAAGTCTTTCAGCTGGTTTGACTCTCTTTGGGCAAAGTTGTCTGCGGCGGGTAGAGACAGAGCGTCTCTGAGAAGCACTTCTCCGGTGATGGATGAGCTTAACTGCTCAGCTGCAAACTCAGTTTGACGACGTAGATGTGAGCAACCTGTCTGAAAGTTGTAAGTCTTCTAGTAGCTGTGCCAAGAGAAATCTCAATCATTCCCAATCAGCAGAGACGGAGAGTGTTTGTATATGTTAGGAGATAACATAGGCACGGGCAACTTATTGCTAACTAAAATGCTATTTAACATTAGTAATTAAACTTAAACAACTAATGGAAGTAGAAACTGCGTGCGAGCTTCTCGTGCCTGTACGGCAATTTGTCTACTATGACAGTAAGTAAGGTCTGCTACGAGGCCAAAACGTGAGATACAAGGTAATGGAGCCTTTTATACTGTGTTGTGTTTCTTTAGAAGTGAACAATGGACAAATAGAGTTTTTGAAAGCTTCAGATGGAAAGTTATTCGCTGTCAAAGGTATACCAGAATGGATGGCAGTCCTTTTATTTTTTTGTAATATGAAATAATGAAAAATAAAAATCAACATGTAAAGGAAAAAACACCTTCTATTTCTATTTCAAATTTTTTATTACACAACAACAATCAAGAAACCACGCTTTTTTTGTTTTTTAATACCCGTTTGTGCAAGGAAAATTGAATGACCAAAAGACACACTAACCGCCGTGGCTGGCTTCGAGTACTGATAGTTTTACTTTGCCACTACTTATTGTTTTCTCCAGGAGAAATTTACCACAGCTCCTAATTAGAGCAAAACGGTCAGCCAGTCAAACACATATCATCATGTTAATTATGTAGAGTATCAGTGCACTGTAAACCCAGATTTAGTTGTAATTAAACTTTTTAGTGGTTACTTCTTATTATTTCATGTTTTGTCTAAAACATATTCAAGTAGGCTTTTCAATGCAGGACCTTTACTCATAGTAATATATTTATGTTGTTACTGTTTCTTCCACTACTGGTATAAATAGAGAAAATAGAGAAAGTGTTGGATTCCAATTAATTAATACCAATCAATTGCAACTAAGTGATCTGGTATATCCCATTATGTATACGTTTCAGGTATTGATCAGGCTGCAGAGCCCTGAAGACAAACATTTACAGACATGATCCTTTATTCTCCCTGAGGTTTGAGCAAAACACACACTCTCACACACACACACACACAAATACACACAAACACACACACACACACACACACACACACACACACACAGAATACAGTATGTGTTCCTTCACTGACCGCTTGTTACCCAGACTTCCACGTGTGTGTGTGTTGGACAAAGCTGTGGACTCTGGAATAATCCCTTTGTGTCCGTCGCTCACATCAGACAATGCAGAACTGGCAACCCAGCAGCTGCAGCTGAGCCATATATATTCTGAAAGTGGTGGTAACTGTCTGAGATTTACATGAATCTTACCATAAACAAACAAATTGTTTTCAAACAAATCATCATTTCACCATTGTTTTCTTTGTTTTTGCCCAATGAACATGTAAATCAGACAGCTAGCGCTAGGCTAGCAGGATTTTCCCCATTCAAATGTTCCATTGACTTTCATAGATTTCAATGGCGCTGCTGGCTATTGCTGTTCGCAGGTTCGCTATTGCTGTAATCGTTTCCATGGTAACAGCGAGCTCCACCAATCAGAGATGTCTCTGTTACCTTTAGGATTGCCGGTGGTGTGCTTCTTCTTCGGGACTATAACATGTTCTTCTTAAAACAAGGTTTATATATTAAGGACTTCTGGCTTCTAAGGGAGCTCGTGGTCAGTCTACCTCGGATGGTTTTGACATTATGGCTAATATACTACACTATATCAAATAATACATTTAAATAAAAAAAATAAAAAATGTAAATGTAAAAATTTAAATTTTTACTTCTACAACCACACTGTTGAGCTCTATTCAGTCAATTCCTTAAAGGAGCACCTAGTGGCCATTATTGTAACTGAAGCTGAACACAATTATTCACAATACATGTTAAATTAGATGATTCTTCTTACAGTTAATAAAAAACATTATTCAGTGTGTATGACAATGACAGTGGTATCAGTTGCTCTAACTGTGAATGTCATTGACTGAACTTTGCTGTACGTAGGCTCTGGTCCGGCATGTGTCTGTCATTGAAAGCCTCTGCAGCAGATTTCTGTTTTCCAACTGCCTCACCAAACACACACACACACACACACACACACACACACACACACACACACACACACACACACACATACACACATGTCTGCTACTAACCCATTCTCTTACAGTGTACAGTAAGGAAAACTGAATATAAATGACCAAAATACATATTGTTTCTCTCAGGAACTGACCAATCAGCAGCCAGGATGATGCCCAAGGTAAACACTGCTTTCACTCACCTATTTAGAAAAAACAGCCCAAACGGTTTAAAGTGTTATTTCTTCTGGTTTCTGCTTCTGATAGTTGCCAATTTGTGAAGAAGGGAGTTAATTTCTCTGGAATTTCATTCTTAGAAATAATACAGTAATAAATTTAGGTTGAAATTTTGACATTTTAGTGCAAAGTATTCTGATCGTACATATTGTGTTGTAAATGTGGCTGTTATGGCAATTGGCTATTGGCTGATCTAATGCTGGGTGACGTTTATGGTGGAAGCTTTTGTCACCAAACAACTACTCTCGTATTGCCAGACTTTTTCCACAACGCTTAGTCAGCACTAGATTATAGTCTTGTGATTCTTTAAACCAATCACAACCGTCCTGGGTGGTGCTTAGCACCAATGGCAGAGGTAATGAGTGGGATGGGACACAGAGAATGTCAGGTTTTATTCCAGCAATATACAGCCGTTGAGCTAGTCTACCAAACAACCCCTCCCCCACCCGCACACCCCCACTGTTGACAAACCTCAACATGCTACATTTAAATAATTAAATGAATAATAAATAACACATTAACAATAAAAATTAATAAAACTAGAAGGGCATTTTGAGAGCAAAGACCTCTGCCAAGGCATTCCCTATCTCACAATGTTAATGCAGTGTGAATTTACTCAGTCAGGGACTAATTTTTCGGACACTAAATGAGTGCAGCACGAATGCCCTATCTTGCAGCGTTAACAAAAGTAAAAAAAAAACTTTAATAAATATTTTTCCTTTTGTTAACATGATTTTTAGGATATGTGGCCTTGGAGGTCTGCGCTCTCTGAGTGCCATTCTAGTGTTTGTAATAGTTTTCTCTACAGAGACCATTGCTGCCTCACGGGCCTGCTAGCTGCAGACTGTTTTTTGTCAGGTTTAAATAAATTAATTCTTTTTTTTTTTTTTACTTTTGATCTCACTGAGCAGAAACCTAAATGATCTTTATCCATTCCTTCATTAGCTGAAGTCTTCTTTCATTTGACAGTTTGTGGTTGACCTCTGACCTCTGACCTCTGTGTGTGTGTGTGTGTGTGTGTGTGTGTGTCTTAGCAGCAGCTGGCTCAAACGTCTCCAGGGAGTGTGTTGTCGTTGAGAGGGCCCAGCGTCCCAGGATCCCCTGCAGCCGCCATCGTGGTGAGACACACACACAAACAGATCAAGTCATATTATCCTTCAGATTAATCTTGTGGCAGTAATCTGTAATCTGTGGCTCCTTTCCCCTCCATCTCCTTCTCCTTCTCCTTCTCCTTCTCTCTCTCTCTCTCTCTCTCTCTCTCTTCAGGCCAGAGTGGAGGACGGGGTTATCGGCTATAAAGATTTGGCAGCGTTACCAAGAGACAAAGCCATCCTGGATATAGAGAGACCAGATCTGATGATCTACCACCAGCACTACAGCTACAGCCCACTGGAGGTGAGTTATTGTCATGTTTCTTCTAGTAGATGTCTGGTAATAGTCTATATTTCTCTTCATGTACAGAATCAAACCAGCAGGGATTGTATCTACTAACAAGAATTGTGTGTGCAACACAGCTTGATATATCTTCTTTCTCTGTGCCATAAAAACACTCTTCCTTTATCACCATGAACACACACTGTATTTTGACTCAACCCTACATGCACATGTCTTACTGCCCCAAATCCTCACTAAACCATTAAATGTGGATTAATTGATTGATTGATTGATTGATGTCTTTATTTTATTTTACATTTAAACAAAAATAAAACATAAGAAAAATACTAATTAGAATACAATTAAACAACAAAATAAAACTCCATTATATCCGGTAGGCTACTTAAAAACCTCTATTTACACATGCAAAAAGGAGTAGGCAGAAGTAAAACTTACTCACTCTTACCCCTTTCTACCCTTTCTACCCTGTTAATCAAATTGATTATTGCAAATAATATGTCTAGAAGGATAATAAATCTATTATGGATTCCTTTTCTTATAAAGAAATGTCCTTAACAAATGCACTTTTTCCTCCTGTTTGTTTGATAAAGGTTTGATGAAGGTGTTTTAAGAAATAACTAATACAACTAAACATTTGTGGTCTTTCAAACATGTAGCACATAAAAGGACTCTGTTTTTAGATACGTTTAGATGGTTGGAAATACTCTGTTGGGTTTAGAGGTGGCGCCTGGTTAGAGTGGAGGCAGGACGCTGGACATAATGTGAATTTCACCGCGGTCGCATAGCTGGTTTGTAATATGGTCATAAACAACCGAGTCTCTTGCTCTTTTTTCATCAAAACGGCCACTCGTTTGCTATGAATTCTCCGGACAATGAGCTGCTCCATTTACACATGGGCTCTATCAGACATTACATTATTGAACTTTGGAGCTGGCATGGTAAGGTCTGTTTAATGTCCGGTCCAACGGATTAGGACAATAGTATTCTCACATACAGCTCCTCTGGGTAATGTCTAGATAAGTTCAGGGTTGCAGCGCAGTGTGAAAGGGGCTTTAGAAGTAGACACTGTGGCTGGTCTGACAGTCGGTTAGTTTATCGGTTGGTTAGTTCTGCATCTGGCTGCAACATGAGACATCAATCTGCTGTTTAGAGACCAGACAGCTCCTTACACCAGCTGAGACACTGTGTGTGTGTGTGTGTGTGTGTGTGTGTGTGTGTGTGT
>NC_048411.1:16106414-16108387 GCF_013103735.1 Etheostoma cragini
TCCCAGTTTGGAGAAGCAGCCAGGATCACAGGACTGATACCGATAGTACCTAAGCCGTTATTAATGCTCTCTTCACAGTTACCAGACTCCTTTATAAAAAACAGGGATATTACCTTGCAAAAGACATGAGTTGCTGGTCTACTGTTGCCTCGTTTGGTTAGTTTGTCTGTGTTATTGACTGACTTTGGTTAATCCAAACTAACCCTTCAAAAACAAAATAACCAACTGTCACCTGAATTATGTATCAAGAATTGAAAGACTTCTGAATCAGAAGGATTTAGAAAAACTCAGTGGGCTTGACTTCTATACCCACTACTATAAAGCCGTCTTTACAGGTCTCAGATCAGACTTCACTAAGACGAGGAGGGACCAAATCAGTCCAGTTCTCAGATCTTTGCACCTGCTTCCTGTTTGTCAAATTATTTACTTTAAAACACTCCTGTTGGTTTATAAAAGCACTGAATGGTTTTATTTCTGATCTGCTTCTTCGCTATGAAGCATCTAAATCTATTTTGTTCTTTCCTCATCAGAGGTCCTTGTCTCCTCGCTCCATCTCTCCTCCTCTCTCCCCTGAGGTAAGACCCCCCTCCCTCCCTCTCTCTCTCTCTCTCTCTCTCTCTCTCTCTCTCTCTCTCTCTCACTTTCTCTCTCTCTCTCTCTCTCTCTCTCTCCTTATATTTTCGTCATTATCATGATATAGTTTATCTTTAAGTTTTCACTCTTCCTGTTTACATCGTGAGGGTTTATGTATAGACCTGCAACAGCAACATTATCTCCAGTTAGCAACATTACAGCCATTATTGAGCAAGTCAAAGGTCCCAGCACCTGACAATCAAAATCAATATGATCAAAGATGATCAAGAATTGATATTTAAACTAATCGATCACAGAAGAAGTTATCTTCTTAACTTTACAAACTGAAGTACATATACTCAAGTACTGTATTTAACTGTGTTGTGTAGATACTTGTACTAAAGTATTCCTTTCCCTGCTACATCTCAGAGGTAAATCTTGTACTTGTTACTGCATTACATTTATCTGACAGTAGACATGATAATATAAACTACAATGCTAAAGATTAAACCAGTTCCCGACAAAACATAAAAACTTTTAATCAAGGCATCACCCCTCTACCTGTCTGACTCCTGTGTTTCTCTGTGTTCACAGAAGGAGTGCAGGGAGTGGCTGGGGAGCCGCTCTCCTGGAGGTTCCTCCCCTTGTTCCACCATCCAGACTAGCAGGACACACAGCACACACACACCACCAACACCAAACACACCAAACACACCAAACACACCAAACACACCAAACACTCAATCTTCTGGTACCAAGAGCACCATGCAGCACTTCCACAGGCCTGGTAATGGCTTTTTTTAGCTTCTTTTGCTACTCTTTATTACAACAGTGCATTAGGGCCATTGTAGGTAAAATAATAATAATAATAATTACGTGAAAAATGGGTAATGTTGTGAGACAAAAACATATTTTCCAAGATTAAAGTCATAAATGTATGAGACGAAATGTTTGTATTTACTGGGAGTATATTATTTGACAATTTCACCACATCTTTATTGGCCGATAAGTAGCCTAACAGAAACATTGTTCGAGTTGGTCCGCCAGAGAGCGCTGACAGGTTCATAGTTACACAAAATGTAGTCACTATTCTTAAGTAACCAAATTTAAGGGATCTTCATTGACATTAACATGTTTGTTGATGTTATGTGTCTATATTATAAAATGAATGTTAACTGAACCCTCAAATGTAGACTTCAGTATTTTCCTCTTCCTCGTCTCTTTCCTCTATCTTACCTCATTCTTCTCTTCCTTCAGAAAATGGCTCCAACATCTATAAGAAGCCTCCCATCTACAAACAAGGTATGTTACACACACATTTACAGTATATTTCAGATATTTCAGTCCCTCAGGACTCGGTCAGTAAACATTAATGACAGATGAATGAAGCATTAACACAT
>NC_048411.1:16108487-16120123 GCF_013103735.1 Etheostoma cragini
GCACGCACACACACACACACACACACACACACACACACACACACACACACACATACACAGTGAAACACATATCGTGCTGTAATCCGTGTATGTTAGAAAAAATGGATTTTCACATTTTTGTTTTAAAAATCCAAGTTTTATTTAGAATTATTTAGACTAGTCCCCTCCCTTCTTTATTTGTTTTCCTTTTTCTTCTCTATCTAATTTTACTGCATTTTAATGTTTCCTTTCGTTTCCTCTACTCCTCCCTTCTTCTCTCTTTTCTTAAATGTTTCTTTTTCTTTTTGGTTTACTTTACTTGCTGTATTCTCTTCTACTGTTTTCTCTCCTTGTTTCCCCTCTTCTCTATCTTGGTTATTTTTCCTCTCCGTTTGTCAATCTCTCCTTGTCTCCTCTCCTCCTCTTGTTTCTTTTCTTTGTCACCTCTCCCCCTCAACTTATTTATTTGTTTCCTCTCGCATGTGCTTGTTTCCCCTCCTCTCTATACTTGTCTCCTCCTCCCTCTAGAGAAGGAGTGGAGGAAGAAGGATCAGAGAGATGAAGATGTGGAGGAGGATGGAGAGCTGGATGATGAGCTGTGGGGACTGAGAGCACTTCAGAAGCAAGAACTTAACAAGGTAGAGGACCAATCAGTGTACTGTACAGTACAGTCTAAAAGCTCTGTGGTGGTTACATCAACCGGTATAACTCCTCAGATTATAACATCTCCCTCTCTCTCTTCAGATTCAGTCAAATCTGGGGAAAATCATCCTTAAGGAGGAGTTGGATAAATCTGCAGCTCCTTTGAGGAGGAAAACTCGCTCACTACCGGACCCACATCAGCACGCTGGTACATTACTGTCACTACTGTATTCACACACCACACGCAAACACAAGACACAGCGCTGTTTGAGCTCTACTGAAGCATTCGTCCATGATCCAAAAAGAGTTTTATTGGAGGCTCTAGTTTTTTTTATTTAGGATTGCTTTTATTGACTGGTTCATTGGTTTTATGTAACAGCTAAACCAGAAAGCTTAGAGGGAAACTGGGTGACACCTAGTGGTCCGGATGAATACAAGCAACTTCTTAATTTCCTTTCATTAACAACTTCTTATACAGTCATGAAGGAAGTACTCAGATCCTTTACTGCAGTAAAATAACAAATACAACTTCTTAAAATTATTATGTTACAAATAAAAGTCCAGCATTCAAAATCTTTCTTTGGTTTAAACAATGTGTTACCATGGAAATGTGGATAAAGTATTAATTTTATATAAATGTCCCCTGACTGTTATACTAATTTATATTCTATAATTAATTTATTTTTAATTTACTGCTCATTTTGAAGTATTAACTAATTTATTATTAGATTGTTATGTGATTGTGAAAACAGTGAGAAATAACCCAGAGCCCAAAGTGACTTCTTCACAATGTTTGTTTGGTCCAACCAACAGTTCAAACTTCAACATTATTATTAATGCATTGTACTTTTTAACAAGGACCCCTGGATGTTTGATGTTCTCAACTTTCTTTTCTTCTCTTTGTAATTTCCATCCTCATCTTCAGGGTCCAACGCCTCCAGGTCTGTGTATTTCCCAGCATCTTCTAAGAGTGGCCTGTCCAGGGTGAGTGCTGCTGAACATGAACGTCCAATCACAGCAGAGTTTACAGAAGGTGGTGAGGAACATGTTTCTGTTTGTTTTCAGCTGAAGTCAGCAGAGTTCAGCTCGTCTGAGAAAACTTCTGCAGGTACAAGCATCCTATTTGGAAACTTGTCTTACCCTCTTTATTTGCATTCAATATTGAATGTATGTGTAACATTTAGATTGTTTTTTTTTTTTATTACCTGGCGTTCAAGTCACCTGCTGGGCTCTAAAAAGATTGTAAATAATATTTTCTATATTCCCTCTCTTCCTCTCTTCCTGCAGATATTCAGGTACAGTCTGATTCATTCATGTTAAAACATGTTTTTGATAAGTGTCTGTTTTACTGATAGTGACTAATGTGCTTGTGTGTGTGTGTGTGTGTGTGTGTGTGTGTGTGTGTGTGTGTGTGTGTGTGTGTGTGTGTGACAGAACGGAGACTCCAGGATGGACAGAGGAAACTCTCTCCCCAGCATGTTGGAACATAAGGTGACAGCTCTATGTAGTTTGTAAGATAACATAGTTGCAATGCAAAGTCAAGAGTGCACACGTAATATTCAATTTAGAGTTTGGCAATTTTGGCCGTCACCATCTGTTTTTAAAAAAAACTGGAAATGACTAGTTTTGGACAAAGGGTGGAGCTAGGAGTTTCAGATGAAAACACGGACAACACCCCAAAACAAGTTAACAGCTATTTTAGTGGACGCAGATGGATACCCGTTGCTAAACCTCAGTCCTAATTGACAGGTGTGGTCACGCCCCTAAAGCATCCCCTGCTTTATCATCATTTTTAAAATAACTGGGACCATCATTTACAAAATGAACATCATACTGTGTTAAAGAAAACTTGAAACTAGTGTTTGAGCCCGTAAACTCGTTAGGAACATGTTTATTAAGGTAATAAATCAAGTGAAAAGTAGGGTCTCTTCCACTTTGTCGATTATTTAACAGTCTAGGGCTTTGATGAATCCATGGCGTCTGTTGTGCTGAAGTAGCAGATTGATCTGTAATCCATCTGTAATTCTAGAGTTAATTGAAGTCACTAATGTAAGAGATGTAACATAAGTGTCATCTTTATTACTTTATATTTTAATTTATGGTATTACATCTGTTGATTTATTGATTGATTGATTGATTTATTGATGGATCTTTGCAGATATGCCCTTATGAGATGCTGGTGGTGACCCATAGAGGGCGACGCAAACTGCCCCCTGGTGTGGACAGAACCAGACTGGAGGTAAAACAAAGAGTGTGTTCTCATCTTTCCACCCCCCTTTGAAACTAGTTATAAAGTAGGTTAGGTTGTCAGTTAGTTTCTTAGGTAGTTTTGTTAGTTCATAACCCTTATAAAACAGCAAAGTCATACAATAACACAAACAAACTTACCGATCAAGGCAGCTGTAGACCAGCAATGTCTGTGTTCTACTGGTTTTGTCAAAGTAGCTGGGGGGCTTTGATGAGAAATGGATATAACAGTTTTAGTTCCCCGGGATCTACTGTAGGTATACACTGACTATGTATAAGTACCTTATACAACCACCCCACAAAATATCCGAACCATCCCTTTAAACTACATTTAAAACAAACCTGATCTTCTTGCTAGGAGATAGACTTCAAGAGCTGTTTGATTAATTGATTGATATATTGCTTTTCTTATGAGTTACAACCTATTTTCCCACATTTCCCAGAATTTTAAAAATGTTTTAATGATCTTGAATGGATTAAATGATCAGCTCAGGTGTTATTCACTGCACAAAACTCATTTTCTGTCCCTCTGTTCATCTGTCTTTCTCTTTGTTTCTCATCCCTGCAGAGACACCTCTCGCAGGAGGAGTTCTTCAGTGTTTTCGGGATGTCCATCGAGGAGTTTGACCGCCTCTCTCTCTGGAAGAGAAACAACCTGAAGAGGAAAGTTTGTCTCTTCTGACACTGCTGAGACCGAATCTCTCACAATCCCCCTTGCTCCTCCTGGATCACTGCAGGGTCCTGAAACCACACAGACTTAATATTATCAGCACCACCACCATCATCATCACAGTCTGGCGCTCAGTGAGACGTCAGGTTTGATTCACAGTGAACGTTTGAATGAAAGCAGAGTGGTTTGAGATTCCTGCTGCACACGTGAACTCCGGCTACAGAGCTGCAGAACTTTAGTTTAATAAGCTTCAGTTTCTAAACTACAGAGCGAGCACAAAGAACCAACCTGCCAGAGCAGGTAAAGGTAAAAAAAACTCCACCAGAGAGAAAAGCCAACTCCAGTGGGTTTAAACTGAGGGTGAGGAGCCCGGTCACACCAGCATGATTAACATCAGATATTTGAACTAAATTAATTTAATTTCGGAGAAATTGCTGCAATCAATAGATTCTCTTCCGAAGGCAAATGTGTGGTTGTTTACATAAAGTTCAAGGTTGGGCAACTTTGAAAAGCAAATTTGCTTTGAAACTGTATGACAGTCCAGAGGATAGAGAGTTCAATGCACCGTTGTCTAGATCCTTGACGTTCCACTTCCGCGATTGCTCTGTTGCCGTCGGAAATACCGCCGGCAATCCTTTAGGCCGGATGTCCACTTCCTTGGGCATTCTTTGAGTTGGCATTTTAAACTTTGGTCATTTTGAGTACTAGGGTTAACATTTCTCAGATCCCTGCAGGGTAAATTGTGACAGCTAGCTAGACTAGACAAGAAAACAAGTTCCTTCCCGGGGCTTTTTTACAGCGGCACCGTGTCTTTTCCCAGTGCTTAGACGATGTCCAAGACGATTGTGATTGGTTTATAGAAAGGCCAATAAACCAGAGGATGTTTTTCTCCCATCCCAGAATGCTGTGTGAACTTGCCAGACCCTCCTCCGCAGCACTGTGGTGCTGGAAGGTCTGGCAAAACGAGACTAAATGCACCACAACTTAAAAACACAAACACAAAAATTAAGAATAGGTTTACACATAACGTCAGAGTGATGGAGATGTTTTTTCTTTTGCCTTTGGTTTCTTAAATTGCAGTTTGTTTAAATCTCTTTCAGCCCTGTATTACTGAAGAGTCCATCATATAAGCTGCCTGACCATTTATATTTAGAGTTTTTTTATATAAACTCTGTTCTGCTGGAATTTAAACTTCTCCCTAAAAAGATGCACTCAAACAGGAAGTTGATTAACATTTTCTCTAGTTAGCAACTGAGCTACATAGCTGACTTGCTACTGATAGAGATCCGAGCTATTTTGGCTGGTTAATGTTAGCTCACCAGCCAGCAGATTTGTCCTCATTTTCTGGTGTGACTCAGCACAATGTCAGGCTTTCTTCCAGTTGGACATTTGTCCTGTTAGAGCCTGCTGGTAATGAATCCTCTGGTTTTTACTCTGGTCAGCAGATAATCGGCTCTTCCTATGTGAAGATGAGTTGTTCGGTTCTAGTGATGGAATTTTGGGAAAGTTGATCCCCAACAGCTGGTTCTACTGTTGATATCACTGCAGTCTTTCTGGGGTAAAGAAGGTTCATATGTTAATCCTAATCTAATTTAAATCTTTAAAATTGTCCATACTCCAGATTAAACATTACATATTGTACCGTCTGACATGAGGCTACAGACTGAAGCTGCAGGCTGATGTGCTTCTGCTGTTTGTTCTGACAGAAATCTTTGTTTCCATCCGAATGCACTAAATATTTTATTATGGATCTTCCAGCCGTAGTCGGGCTTTTAAACAAACATTCCTGCTGACTCTGAATCAGATTTTGAACACAGATTTGATGATGTGGTTTAGCCAGCTATGATGTCATAACGGCAGAATTTTGTTCCCAGCACCTACAAAGAAAAACAAGGAGACAGTTTGGTCACAGTAGTCTGATGTTGCTTTCCCTCTGCTTTACTTTCCCACTTCAGGACGTAATTCAAACGAATAAAGTCAGGAAGGAAAACCTTTAAAATCCCGTATGAGACGTCTAAACATAACATTGATGTGAAGTTTATTTTAGTATTCAGTTATCAAAGCTCAGCCAGCTTCAATCTTTCTCAAGTGTCTCAAAACACTCAAATAAATATTAAATCAAGCTTTTTAAAGTATAAAGTATAATCTAATCTAATCAGGGTGAAGAAGTTCAAATCTTCAGACTGTTTATCACCAGATCAAACTCAGCTCCTATTGGCTAAGATGAAACTGTCTCTTTCGCGTTTTTTCTTCGTAATAAAGCAAAAGCCACTGCCCTGTTTTATCTCAGTATATGCACACAAAGAGAAATACAAAAACACCTTAAAACCAGAGATTTAGAGCAGCGTAACTCTGTATCTACGCAGCTCTGGTTTGTCCAATAAGCAGGTTGTAGACATTTAGTGTTGCTTAGTGACCAAATCATGTGCAGCTATTTTTTAATAATACAAAGAGAAGTGGCATGTTTGTTATTAAAATGACTGGTAAAACCATATGAAAAATTGAATTATATCCATACATGAATGTTGAGAAAAGAAGGGAAGATAAGAGGTGTGCGTACAGAAAGAGACAAAAAAAGCGACAAGTTTTAATGGACTTCTCTGAGGTTTCTAAGACCGAGGCATGAGGAAAAATACCTGGAGAACCTTTTTCACCTCACCACAAGAGTTCAAGCAAACTAGAAGTGAACTGAACATCTTCGTCATTGCCACACAGACACCTCAGTACATCTTTTGTTCACCTATATCTAGAAAGTAATATCCATCAGCATCATATCTAATCTCCAGAAAAATGGATTAGTTAACTTCTTTAACACATTTAATTTATTAAAAATAACAAAGGCATTGTTTTTTTTTTACTGAACCTAGATCTGAACGGAAAATGTAAAGGTGCAGCGTGTTTGATTTCATATTTTAAAAATCTATTTAAAACAGCTAGTGGCTTGGCATAATGGCTATAAAGAAATGAAACGATTGTTGCGCTCCATGCACCCACCAAGAAGAGGATGTAAACATTTCAAAATCATTTTTTCAGTAGTTTTTTTATTCCTCCTGTCATGATAAGTCTTCGACATAGTTAGATCATGTTTGTGAACAAACAAAACAGAAAAATAAGTAAATTAATAAATATTAAATAATTTAAAAAAAACGTATTGTCTCTGTAAATTTGGTTCAGTATCACTCAGAGTAATTCTGACTTTCTGATAGTAAACTCACAATATAAGGGACTGTTCCGAAAAGTATTGCTAAAAAAAAAAATACCATTTGCAGTCACTGTTTTTATAAAACAATATATTTATTGTCATGTGCACAACAACCACATAAAAGTCTGATATCAGGCTCCCTCCAACAATGCTCATTAAATATGAATGAAAAATTAAGTAAAATATAAGTAACAGTATATAAAGGTGAATGTGACAGTGCTTTCAGGTGTGTCTGTCATATTTAAGTTTGTCTGATCCAGGAAACAAATTATAAAATGTAAATAACGTAAATAATATGTGTTAACATATAAAGTATAAAGAGCATAATATAATAACAAAAGAAAACAATATAATACAAGCTGGAACATTATTCCAAATGTTATTCCAAACATTTCAGAGTCTGTCATTCTGTTCTCATGTGTTTACAGTTGTTGTGTTATTGTTTTTCTATTAATGGGATTTATTAAAGGAAAAATGAAACTCACAGCACCTTTTAAATCAGATTTCAGCAGTCTACTGTGTGGGATTTAAGGACAGCTCTGGAGAGTTGGTCAGAATGAATTTATTCCCACTGCAAACGCCAAAATCACCGCCACCCCATCCTGCATGACAAACGTCTGCCTCGCCACCACACGCTTCCTGTATCTGTGAAAAAAGTTTTTAAAAAAGACTGGAGAGAAAAAATCGGTGGATGAAGATTTGTCAGTTAGAGTGAACGAGCATTGGTCACTTTACATTGATGATTTCCTTTATTATTTCTTTCTTTGTGAGGAATGATTCTGACGCTATTTGACGATGCAGAGAGCATTTACGCTTTGTTCTGATTGGTTGTGTGTTGTTAGAAACAGGAAGTGGGTTGCTGTGACTAATGCCATGATGACACAAAGATTGTTCCATGTTTTTCTTTTCTTTCTTTTTGTACATTTTAAAGTGTTTTTTTCTTCTTTTTCTATTGAATTATTTGAACACGCAGGGCGACTTTGTGGACGCATGTCACCGTCAACGTGTCAGACATTTTAAGTGCTGCATGCATGATGTCATGATGATAATATCATATTCTTATTTAATTTAATTAAATAGATATAACTTCACTTGCAGGTGCAGGTTCAAGGATCAGAGGCACGACTCTGGATTTGAAACAATGTATTTTTAAAGTCAGTTTGAAGTCAAAGGTCAGACTGAGATCAGACGTCATTGACGGTGACTCCCCTGTCCCAAGCCGCCCTGCTGTTGTACATACTGAACCACTGAATAACAATATCAATATTGTTGTTTTCATATATGGATGCAGGTGATGTAACAGACGAATGGTGATGTGAATGATTAACATGAGTTACAATAAAGAGCATTTCTATTTGCTTTGAGAAGACTGTGTTAACATTTCTGTACGCAGTGTGTATCATATGATACAATACAAAAATCACCAGTTTTCATTGGAAGAATTTTGTTGCTAACATCTCATCAGCTCGCTCACTATGACCACATGCTAATGTTTAGCAGGTATACTGTACGTTGTGCCATGTTCACCATCTTTGTTTAGAGTGTTAGCATGCTAACATTAGCTAATTATCAGTAAACATAAAGTCAAGCTGAAGCTGATGACAATGTTATAAGTTCTGCAGGTATTGGTTAACCCTGATGAAGGCGATAGATGAAAAGTTAGAGGATTGTCTGAGGAGAACTCCATCCAGTCGTAGAGATGTTTCAGTTTAGACTAAACTGGGGGACGGACTGGTCTTTCTAATTATGGTCAATTAAGGGATTTTTGACAGCAAGGTGAAGCAATGAGATATTCTAAATGTAGTCACTTAAAACTAATAAAGATCTGTTACTCCTGCCTGATTCTCCAAACTTGGGGCGTGCTGACTGCCATCTACTGTAGGTCACACACTGACTATGAATTAGTAACTGACACAAACCCACTTCAAAACATCCAAACCATCCCTTTAAGACATATATACATACAGTAGGTACATTAAACAGTTTTTCTCAGTGAGGTGTTTGACTCTCTCTCTTCAGTCATATTGAGTGTGTGTGTGTGTGTCACTCCGTCCTCTCTCTCCTCTCTCATGATGTCACAAAGAGGCCGGACTCAATCTTCAGTGCTTCTTCACAGAGCAGAAAGAAAGAGAGAGTTCACTGAGGGGGAAATCTGTTCTCTGTTTCTGTTGCTTGATGTTTTTGACTCTGGAGCAGAGAAATGAGACTGATGATCAGCAGCAACTGAAACGACAGACAGACATGGACAAACAGAAAGGTACTGTGTTCCCTTTATTATACAAGCTACAGAAAAATATTCCTGATATAACACTACAGAGACACAGTCACATGTTTTTAACTTTTGAGCATTTCACCTGACCAATGGTACATTTGCTTTTTATTCATTTTAAATGTTTCAGTTTCTTCTGGGACAAGAAGGAGTATCTTCTATACGTCACATGAAATAAGTGTCAAATGTGGCTCATGCGTCTGCATGTAAACTATATGTGAATTTGACATTTATTCAATGCCATATTACGTGTGAATAATTACTTTTAAAAGATAAGATAAGCCTTTATTGATTAATAATTAGAAGTACGGAACATTACATCAAAATCAAAAAATTTGAAATTAAAACACCCAAGTTCATAGATTTGTACTAAAGGTACATATGAGGTACCTAAAGGTTTGCACTGTTTAATGTTTTATTTATCATGTGTACACTTTACTTTCCCCCTATTTAGTATTTATAGTCAGTATAAACATGCAAGAAATGGTTTACAACACAGTATATTGTGTTTGGAAACACATTAATAGTTGTTAAACGTACAGTAATTATCAAAAAGTATAACTTCTCATATGAAGACATATTTAATAATATATTTGTCTGTCGTTTAATAATTTTTTTTTCCGTTTATTATCTGTGTATGCCGCAGTTGTGGGTGTTATCTAAAACAATAAATACGTATCTGCAACAAAAACTACGTTGTTGTATGTTACAAGGCACACTCACATCTTTTGAATAGTACACGCCATCATTACTTTTAATTTGATACAATATATAAATCCGTCAAAACTTTGGAGTCTTTATCACTCTGATGGTATGTTAACTACATCAGCACAACAACTGGAAACACCCGTCTGTCCTCCTTCATCATCATCATCATCATCATCATCACTTCCTCCTCCAGCTGCTCTCAGGGGACTGAGTTAATAGACTGTTTAGATTCTAACTGAGTATGTACAAAGTCTCTAGACCCACAATTTAGCATTTTTCTCCGTTACAAACACTCTGACTGTTGCACTCACTTTGGTTTTACTGTATGACTTCATGTGTTAACCGCTTACAATGAGAAAAAATCCAGTTTGTTCAACTTGGGTTTGATTTTGGTGGTTTTGTCAGCCCTTTCGATCAGAAATAATAATAACAGTCTGTTTTTATGCATATGTTTCATTTTTGCATAAAAAAACTTGACTGGAAATTTGAAGAAAAAGGTGTAAAACTGTTTCCTTAAGGAATGTATGATGACGTACGTATACATAGCATGAAGAGCTGGAAACAAGAAATCTGCTGAGCTAAAAGGAGACTGTAACCTGCCTCTGATTATATTAATATCATATTTCCGTCATGTTTTCCTCATGATTTTACATTGTTTGAGCTCTTTCAATTAACTCTTCTTCTTCTTCTGCAGTGGTTTAATGGCACTGACTGGAATATTAGCTCCACCAGCTGTAGATAGGCCTGCTAAAGTTAATACAAGCTATCATTCATGTTTTAATTTGACCATTTTCTGGAAATTTGGGTAAAGTTTGAGCTACATTTAAATTTCGACATTGGCTCATTACCTTAAGTCATAGCTGAGATCTGTGAACATCAAATGATCAGCTTTACAAAACAGAATTGATTCTGTCTCTTAGGAACAGTTAAGCACTCTGAAGAGAGCTTCTTTTTGTCTATCATAAACAGTAACACCACAAAATAACGCAGTTACAGCAGATAATTATATTATATGCTATCTCTTGGCCTTGGAAGTAGTGCTCGGTTAGAGCTGTAGTAAGTCCGTTGGTTTTGGTTTTCAAATCTCTTTTTATACTGTGTTTCTCTAACTGCAGCTCAGAAATGCAAATGGTTCTATTTTTACCAACCAGAGGATGAAAGAGAAAGCTGCTCCCCACCCAACAACACACCAACGTTTTCTAAACCTTTTAACTTCAGCCAGCTACAGGATTGGCTTTGACCAGAAAGACTCAAATCTCAGCTTGAAATGTTATATTTTCAGTGCACACAAAACTCTGTGAAGTGTCTTTGAGTGTTCTAAAAAGTGCTATGTAAATAAAAAGCATTATTGCTTGTTTTTATAAAACCCAAACTATCTGACTGGATTTATACTACAGGACTGTAGAAGGAAGAGAGGAAATGTGCTTGTAGTATCTTGAGTTATCTGGATCACTAAAAACTCCAATTGCAGGAGCATGCTAAATATTTTACACAAGTTTGAAATGAAATACTTCTTATAATTTACATACAGAGGCATCTTGAAAAACTTATTTAGTTTTTTGTTCATTAGTTTGTTTGTGTGCTTGTCAGTTTGTGAGTATGTTAATTCAATTTATTAGTTCATGAGTTAGTTTATTTGTTTGTTAGTTACAGTAATTCACTAAAGAATTGTCTTTGACCTCAACCCTGAGTAAGACAATTCAGTGGAAGACAAATATTAGAGTAAGAAGACAACACCAACAACCAACATAACTTTTAAAGCTTTAGAGATTACAGTAATGCATACATAATTCAGTGAAATAGACATAAAAGGCTGTGCATTCTGCTTGTATGGTTGTTTAAGTTTGTAGGTGTTGTTGTTGATTTGATTGTTAATGTGTGTGTGTGTGTGTGTGTGTCTGTGTGTGTGTGTGTGTGTG
>NC_048411.1:16120133-16120790 GCF_013103735.1 Etheostoma cragini
TGTGTGTGTGTGTTCTGCAGTATCAAAGCCAGAAACAGGAAGTGATGTTGATGGGCAGATAAGCAGCGCAAACTCTTTATGTCTCAGTCCAGCAGCAGTTTTTCTGTGGTGAAATCTTCCTCTTGTTTCTGAGTATGTTGTTGTGGTTCTTGATGTGTTGTTGATGTGTGTTTTTATTTGTTGTGGGTGGGTTGTGGGTGATGTGTTGTGGGTGTTTGAGGTATGTGCAGCTCAGTGTTTAAAACAGCAGCAAGCTGATTAGCAGACTTGTTGAAGCCTTAAAGTCAGCAGAGACGAGTTAATCCGAAACATTTAACCTTCGTATCCCACTCATTCAGAGAGTGACTGGACTCACTCTGTCCTTCTGAATGGAGCTCAAACACAATCACCGTCTGTTTTCTCTGCATTTTCTACATTTTCAACTCCCTTTTGATGATAATTCCGACTGTTGTGAGAGCAGTTCAGTCAAACTTCTCAGGACCATTCACTTCAGTTTGGTTTTAACCAGCAACAGGAAACAACAGAAATCTTCTTGTAACCGGTTGGAGCACTTTCACATTCCGGGATGGAAAAAACATGATCTCCATCCATCCATCCATCCATCTTCGACCGCTTATCCGGTATCGGGTCGCGGGGGCAGCAGCTCCAGCAGGGGAC
>NC_048411.1:16120890-16149436 GCF_013103735.1 Etheostoma cragini
CGTACACTTGTGAGCATCCCTATGTTCGAACATGGTGTTTGTTATGGACAATCCATGACTAGCACAGAAGTCCAACAAAAACATGATCTGGTTTATTGATATTTCTTTTAACCAATCACAATCGTCGTGGGCAGTCCTGAAGATGGAGCCACGGTGCCTTGGTGCCTCAGGAAGGAACTTGTTTTGGTGCAACGTGTACGTTAATAAGTTTGTTCAGATTAGAGCAGTTAACCACAGTCCTCATGCTAAATCAACCAGAGACTAAAACCAGAGACTAAAATTCCAACAAAAAGAAAGCGGAAGATGACGGACATCTGGCCAAAAACAAAGACATTCAACAGAATTTTTGTTGCCAACAGAGCAACCCCGGAAGTAGAACGTTGTAGCTATAGATGACATATGATATAATAACACAAGTTTAGAATACATTTAAAATGTAAAGTCTTTTTAGGAAGTTATAATGGGTATTGAGGAGGTACTAGCGGTCCTTTGGTGGTTCTAATCATGCTGTAGGAGGGTTTAGCTCTTTCAGGAGGCAGACCTATTAGGTTCTCGTAGTGGTTCTGGGTCTGTGGTTCTAGTCATGCTGTAGGCGGGTCGGGGGGTCCTTAAGGGGGCGCTGAACATCTTTGGGCATTCTAGCGGTCAGTGAGGATGGTCTAGGTTTTTGTTGGTTCTATTGTTCTATTGTGTTTCCATTTTTCTGTGCCTTTTGACATTTTTGTGGAATCTTCCTTGTTTTTTAAGCTTTTTCTGACATTTTTGTCACTTTTTTCCACATTCTATTGTCTACTTTTTTTCAAATGCTGTGAAATTAAATAAAACTCCAAATTCAATAAAAAAAAGTAGCTAACAGATGATTTATTTTGCTTTTGGAGAGCGTTGTAGAGAACTATTCATGTTGCTTTTTGTTGTTAAAAATTTGTTTAAAAACAAAAACAAATTTGTGATGTAGAAACGTTTTGAAAATGGGTCAAGGACCCGAGGACAACAGTAGGGTTAAGAGGTTCCAGTCGTCATTGAGGAGGGTCAAGAAGTTCCTCTGGTGGCGGTAGAACTCTTTCAGCTCAGTGAAGAGGTTCCTGTAAGTGGTTCTTGGTTTGCTCTAGAAGATTTAAGTAGTCACTGAGGAGTTTTTTTAGTCATGAGGAAAACTGAGAGAAAGCTTCCTTTGGTTCCTGCAGGTGGTACTAGTGGTTCTTCAGGAGGTTTAATTTGTCGTTAAGAAGGTTGAAGAGGTTGTTAAAGATGTATGAGTACTCACTTAAGAGTCCCCGGTGATCCCATTAGTGGTCACTGAGGTGGTTGTACAGGTCCTCCTGCAGGTGGTAGGTATTTATAGAATCAAACACAACCCTCTTGTCAATCAAACCAATGGAAAACGTACCTCCTGATGGAGAATTTGCCGCGATCGCTGCAATTGTTTTCCAGTGCAGACACATTCTTCCTGTATCTCAGTTATTGTACAGGGACCTTCAGTTAAATGATGTAACACACACACATACAGACTCCCTCTTTATTCTGTGTCAAACATTAGCAGCAGCTTATCAGTGTGTCTCCGTCACATCAGTCAACATGCGAAGGCCAGAGCATCTGAATATGTGTAATGGGAAATTTAACCTGAACAGGTGCAGTCAGTTGAGTGTTTCATTAACAGATTCAATAACCTGAAAAACAGACGGAAGCTCCAGAGTTTCACCCTTCAACACCTTAATGTTAGTTTTGGAACAAATGTCATAGGAACGTGAAGTTTTCTGTTACTTTGAGAATCTCATGCAGAATTATAGTGAGAGCTATAACACTGTCTATTGAAAAGGGCATTTTTTTAACTTAATGTTTACATTCAAAAACACACAAAAATATCACTTATAGATATTTCAGACATATACAAGACACACCTAAATATGTGTGTACATACGTATACATATAACCTATATAGTCAAAATGTAAAAGCTTGTGTGCAGAAGAGGAGAGAGGAAAAGAAACACGATCATATTACAAATGATGAGACATACAGTAGCATTGCCATAGAGATATGAGCTATATAAGAAGAAAGTATTTGGTTTGTACTTTTATCTGTAGTGGATAATAAAGTGAGGCATCGCTGCCTTCAATGATTTCAGCTCTTTACTCTTCTGAAGCCAAAACACAAAGTAAGTATTCATTGAGTGAGAGAGAAACAACAGCTTCATTCATGACACAAACACAGACACGTTTTATCAACCTGCTGACGACAAACAGACCCCCGTCAGTTTCTGTGTGTTTATGACTAGTGAAACTCGTGAAATGAGGACAGAAATATTTTTCTAACAAATTTACTTTTTTCAACTTTAATTCTAATACACTTGTTTTTTTAACTCAGCTCAATTAAACACAAAATTTTCAAACAAACTAAGCTGTAAACAATGACATCTTTTTTCATGAAAAAATGACTACAACCATTAAAACAGTTAAACAACTTAACTTTTCAGCTGTACATTCATGCGTTTCCTTTGCAAAAAACTTAATTAAGTTGATTTTTTAAGTATCTAGTAACTAAAGCGGTAAATGTAGTGAAGTAAAATGTACATTTTCTCTTAGAAGTAGGAAGTGGCACGAGAACAAATTACTCAAGTTAAGTATAAGTACCTCACATTTTACTTAAGTACAGTGAGTAAATGTTCTTGTGTAAATGACTCATTGCTCTGCTTCTCTGTCAACAATTAAAGTTACTCAGAGATAAAGTCTGTCAAACTGTGGTGGTCATTATTTTTGTTCTTTCCCATTAGAGTTTACCCCCTTAATGAGGCCCAACAGGCAGACAGCTGATGAGTCTGTGGGTCCAGATGTTCACCTGACTCTCTTCCTGTCTGTCCCTCTGTCCTTAGTGCTGGCCAAGCTGATCTCGGATCTGCAGTCCTTCCTGTCTGTTCTGGACTCTGAACAGAACCTGAGTTACATTGCTCAGTCTCAGAAGAAATCCATTTCAGAGCTGCTGTCCAAACTGCAAACAAACGACACTCCTGGTAATAATACTAATGATATTCATAATACTACTACTATTACAACTACTACTGTTGCTACCACCATTACCACCAAAGCTAGAGTAATACTGGTGGTTTCTGTAGAAAGTCTGTAAGCTTGTGCAGAATATTTGCACTTGAAACATTTGAAACAAGAAGGGCACTTGGAGAGAGCAGACCTCCACCAAGGCCAAAACCCTGTCTCACATGTGTTAAGGGAAATTAGTTTCTGTATTGGCCCCGTGATGCAAATCCACACCAAAATGTAATGGGTACTTCCTTGGCCAATGCTACACCCTTCAACCAAGGTAAATTGAAAATAGAGCCAGAAGTTTTTCAACAATCCTGCTGACAGATAAACTAACTAACCAACAAACCAAACTGAAAACATTACTTGGTGGAGGTAGTTATTCAAATACTGAACTGAGTTGAAGTGGTAGTTAAAATACAATTAGCCTACTGCGATTGAATTGTAGTTTAAAGAGTAAAAGATTAAAAAAAATACTACTATTATTGATAATACTATTTCTACTATCCATACTACCAATGCAAATACTATTACTTAGTGGAAAAAGGTAAAATTATCAGAAAAACCTTTGTGTGCTCGCAGCTTAATAAATGTCAATCTTTTGAATAAGATTAAATACTGAAAGAGGTTGAAGTGGCAGTTAAAATTTAATTACTGAAAGATGTCAGCACTTAAGTAAGCATTTGAGTGTTAATTTAAGTGTCAGCACTAAGTGAAGTGAAAACCGTTAAAGTGAAAGTGATTGCAACAATAATGTACTGTAAACAGCGGTGTCAAGTAATAATATAGCCCACATAATAACCCAATACAGCAGACATAGCAACGTAAGATTACACTAACGTCTCTCATGATAACCTGCTTATTCTGGAATTCAGGTACATTTTATGAAAACAAATAAAAGGTCATAGTCCACCAAGACAATGGCCTTTTCCAGGCAACTGAAGGGCCCTTTAGAGATGAAAGCAGTCAGTGTCAGTTAAGCACTAAAGGAGGATAATTGTCATTTTGTATGTGATAAATGTAGTTAAAATTTCAGAAAAGTGCTGGAGACAGTTGAAGTATGTTCACTGTCAGCAGCTAAAGTGTCTGTTGACTGTACCGCCAAAACCAGTTAGATGTGAACAAACGGTGATTCATTGAGTAATAACTGCTACTCCTGAGGTTTACTGCCACAGATGAATATGTCTGTTATGTTTCCAGTGGAAGATGCTGAGTACATGATCATGAGCTGTCCATCATCGTCTCCTAGCAACGAGCTGGCAGACACACCTGGGACAGGTAACACAGAACTTAAATCACAAGACGTGCACTCAGAATTTTTGTATTTCTGATCCTTCAACTTGAATTCAAATGAGACACATTTCAGATAATTTTGGTCAATAGTTTACAAAATATGCAAATTCATGTTAAACTTAAAAACAATGTAATAATTATAACAAAGGTTGAAATTGAAACATGTTACATGTTGTTTGTGATATAAAACCCAGATATGTCTGCTTGTCCAGGAGGTGTCCAGTCTGAGCTGGTCTCAAATCAGGACTCACCTGTGTGGCTGACAAAAGGGGTGAGTCACCACACACATCGTCCACATTTCTCACCCAAAGCATGATGGGAGAGACTCTGAGCAAAATCAGAGGTAGAAGGACTACTCCGATTTTTTACTTATAAAAGTAGTGTACATTATTGTATTGTAATTATTAATCTATTGTTTTGTTCATCACTTTAACGTTGCAGCTGGCAAAGCTGGTGCTGATTTGAATTACTTTATACACTGCCGGGTAGTTTAATCTCTAATACATCATAATTTATTAGTTGATTGTGTTTATATTTTTTTGAATAATTTGAATAGTAATATAGTATAAATATAGTAAATACAAATATAGTAATATAACTATAGTTATCAAATAAAGGTAGGAAAATAAACTATTTGGAAGGTTAAAGTCAGTTTTCTGCAGATTTCTGCAGTTCAGATTAGGATTCTCTTGACAGTGTTGTTTTTTTACTCTGTTTGACCTCATGATGGTTCTTGATGTTTTTTTAGATAACAGGGGAAGAAGAAGGAGGAGGGTTTGTGATGTGGGGTCAGTAATGACAGACTAAACCCTCCTTAGGTTAGGGAGGAGACGGCGGTGTGTGTGTGTGTGTGTGTGTGTGTGTGTGTGTGTGTGTGTGTGTGTGTGTGTGTGTGTGTGTGTGTGTGTTGGAGGGAGTGACAGGATGTTCAGTGTTTACATATGAGGCCATCTCCCGTCTATTTGTCCTTCTATTGGCTGAGAGCTCTGCAGAGGGAGGAAGTGGTCATTGATGCAACCGATTAGCATCTGGTCTACGTGATGGACAAAAACACACACACACTAACTCTGTCTCCTGGGAAGTTTTGTTTGTATGCAACTAACTCGCAAACGAATTTAGCTCCAGTTCAGCTCAGTTTAGTGGGACTTTTTTAGCAGAGAGGACAGTGAGAGTATGATGTACAAAGTGTTGTGATGAGATGTACAAAGGGTTAATGACTCTAACACTTGTCTGTGTTGACCTGTTCAATATTTAAACATAAGTACAAATGTTTAGTGGTTTAGTTGCCTAACTCAGGTTTGACCCATTCAGTAATTCAAAGGTTCATTTGTCCCACACACAAATAAAAGAGAGGCGAAATCCCTCCCTTCCAGTGTCCCCCATGGGACCTTTTTGTGGAAACAAAATGCACATTAGTCAACGGCAAGGGACAACGTTGGAATTGTGTCATTAATTACACACATGTTTGTCTATTTAAAAGATAATTTTGCAAGTCGAGAAAGTCACAGTTTGTTGTGTCTTGTACCATTTGGTTTTGTGTGAAACATGTTTCCCTAACCCACAACAAGCAACCATTAACATGAGCCATGAGCCTCAGCAGCTGTTGCTGTGGAGAAAGCTGCATCCAGAGCTGAGGCATCACAGTTATGTCATTTTCAGACCAAAACTCTGTGGGACACAAAATAATACTAATAATAATAATATGTTTGATTCATACGCAGAAATACTCAAAGACATTTTACATTCAAACAAGAACAGAAACAGTTAAATCAATGTAAAAAACTAAACTTTATATACAATACTACTACAATTATGAGAAATAAACAATAATCACAGTGAAAAGCAGATTTGAACAGGTGGGTTTTGAGTGATGGTTTTAAAAAGATGTGAGTGAAGAAGAATGTTTTAGGTGGTGGTAGAGAGAGTTCCGGGGGGGTGTAGCGATGGAGGAGGCTTTTTCCTCCCAGTAAATGTATTTAACTTTTATTTTTCAATCTTAAAGAAGCCGATAATGTCTACAGACATCAGCCTTTAACTCCCCCTTCCATCTATTCAGGGCCCTGAGGTGCCACCCCTACCTCCGGGAGGTCTCGGAGGTGATGAGGATGATGAAGATACCTATGAGGAGGCGGAACCTTACTTACCTGACACAACCATGTCTAACACTGGTACACACACACGCACACACACACACACACACATGCAAACACACACACACACACACACACACACACACACACAAACACACGCAGAAACATGACATGAAAGCTTTAACAAAAATGTCTTCATCCCTCCCTTAGTAAAGGCGGAGTCAGACAGCAGTCACTACGAGTCGTACGGGGAGGAAGATGGTGATGATGATGATGATGATGAGAAGCCTGTGAAGGACAGAGCTCACTACATCCAATGGAGCGCCTCCCAGCCCTGCCTAAGACCCATCCCAGAGTCCCGCTTGTGTGGTTACCTGTGGAAAAGAAAATGGCTTGGACAGTGGACCAAACAGCTGTTCATCATCAGGAGTGACGAACTGCTGGTAGGACCAACAACTAACTAGTCTATTATATATATATGTACTCTAGTACTTAAGTACAAATCCAGTTTGTTTTACACTTCTTTACACCTCTACTTTACTTTATTTATCTGACAGCTTTAGGTACGTTACAAATTAAGATTTTACATTAAAAAGAGTTAATAAAAATGTTGATGTTCCCCAACAGTTACACAAATATTTCATTCACATTAGGAATTAAATACTTCTTTATTAGTTTGTTTGTGTGCTAGTTTGTTTAGTTTAGTTTGTAAATATGTTAAGTCAATTTGTCAGTTCATAAGTTAGTTTATCTGTTTGGCTTTGACCTACACTGAAGTAATTCAGTGAAATAGATATAAAAAAGGCTGCTTGTATAGTTCATTAATTTTGTAGGTGTTGTTGTTGATGTGATTGTTAATGTGTGTGTGTGTGTGTGTGTGTGTGTGTGTGTGTGTGTGTGTGTGTGTGTGTGTGTGTGTGTGTGTGTGTGTGTGCGTGCGCGTGTGTATTAGTGTTATAAATGTGCTCAGGACCTGCTGCCTCAGCTGGAGTTGAACCTGCGCGGCTGTCGGCTTTTCTACAAGTCAAAGAGCAACAGGAAGATCCAGCACCAGCTGAAACTGGTGTTACTGGGATCAGAGACACTGGTGCTGGGTTACAGCAGTTTCCAGCAGGCCGACGAATGGAGGAGGGTTAGAGACACATGAAGCACACACCACACTAATTACTAACGCTCAACATATTGTAGGCCAATTCACCAGTGGTGGGATATGACCAGAGGTGTCAAAAGTTATCACATTTATCACTTGGGTTGAAGTATTAGGTAGTAGGGTTTAAAAAGACTCCTGTAGAAGTTGAAGTATCAACTCATGCTCTTTACTCAAGTAAAAGTGTAAAAGTCTGGTTTCAAAACTACTTAAAGTATAAAAGTAAAGTAATGTAAGGCGAGAAAAAATATAACAATATGCTTTTTTAAATTAGACATTAGATCAAATTAGATCTTCCTGCTACCAGCCTCCTTGCTGGTGCTTGGTTGGGACATTTCACTCAAGTTCTCTCGAGCCTGCCATGGACATCTTCATACTAAGCACGTTTTTTTACTTATTTTTTTACTAGTCTACTCTATTTCCTTGCTCAAGTGTGATGTGATTTGTGTAATGAGAGGTGCGATGGTTTGCATACAAACCAATAGGGTGTCAGAATGGTATATGTTTATTCTTCTCATCCAACCACAATGAAATTCACTCTATCTGGATGGCACAATTTATCTGGATAGGTTTTATTTATTTATTTTTTGAATAATGACAAGTTGGAATGAAAACAAGCCAAACTGAAATACGAGTAAGAAGGCTATTTTTAAATGTAAGGAGTAGAAAGTACAGATAATGACATGAAAATGTAAGGAGTAGAAGTAAAAAGTCTGCGGTAAAATAATGACTCCAGTAAAGTAAAGATAACCAACATTTGTACTTAAGTAAGGTAACAAAGTATTTGTACTTCGTTACTTGACACCTCTGCATGTGACTGTATGTATCAGATTTAGTGCTTAAATTGAAGTGTTTATTTTTATGACACTTCATACTTGTACTTCAGTACATCTCAGAGGGAAGTCGTTTTGTGGGGGTCTTGGGCCTTGTTGTTGAGGAGGCCAGTTGCAGTCGGTAAGAAGCTGTTCTTGTGACGTGAGGTTTTGGTTCCAATGAATCGCAGCCTCCAGCCTGAGGGAAGGGGTTCAAAGAGTTTGTGTGCAGGGTGGGGGGGGGGGGGGGGGGGGGGGGGGGGGGGTCTCTGCCACAAACCTTTCCTTTAGGGTGTCATTATATAAATACTCTGAAAGGGTATGTTCGGCTTTTATGGAAACTTTTACTTTTGATAGTTTTCAGAACATAGAAAGTAGAAATTTGAGGTGCTTCTAGTTGACTTATTTCCATTTAATGCTCTTCTATACTACTACTCCACTACATTTTAGAAGTAAATGTAATGCTTTTTAATCCACTACTTTTACATACATAATAGCTGTAGCCTACTCATTGTTCGGATTAATATTTTACATGAAATACACAAGGTAAGCTTTTAAAAAATAATACGTTGTTAAAGATTAAACATTTTATATCATTTTTGGGACCTCTTACATAAAATCAGTGTGTAGTGGGTCTCCTTGTCAGGCTTCAAATGTTGCTGAGTTGTATACATTTCTCCTCTGAACTTCTCACATAGTTCCATTGTATTAACTATTCAAATGAAGTTAGAAGTTTCAAACAGATTATTGTATCCTAAATTAGTTTCTTGGTCTTCTTCTCTTCCATTAATCATCTGACAACCAGGTGACTTTTTCCAGAGGCCCAACCCCTAGGTTGAAAACCACTGAGCTTTACTAGCTAAATGTATTTCTGTGCTTTTACTTCAGTAAAGATGTGAGAACTTCTTCTACCATTAATTGTTATTTATTTCAGATAACCTTAGTTAACACACACATATAAATACTGTATGTATTTATAGGACTGTCCATCAGCTGTACGTGCTTGTGTGTGCAGGTGATAGAGGAGGTGAGTGCCGGGCGTGAAGTGGAGACTCAGAGCTCGTTGTCTCTGATCAGATCAGACGGGTTGCTGTCCTGCAGGGTGAGGCCTGGTGATAATGTATTCCCTAACTTTAACCAAAACCCTTCAAACAGTAACATATAAAAATAAAAAGTCAAACAAGGTTGTAAAATACAGTATAATTTTGGTCAATATTTTATGTATATATATATATATATATATATATATATATATATATATATACATGTTTGTTGTTTGTAAATGTGTACACAGCTCTCTGCTCCTGCGTGTGTACAATTTTGGTGTCTTGTAAGGCCTAGTTACATTCATGACACAATAACAATAATAAATTGTCTTTGTGTCCATGTTGTGTCTCTTCAGTCCAGTACAGTCCAAATTGACTCTGAGGAAGAGAAACCTTCAGCTGAATGCGTTCTCAACAAAGAAAAAGGTACTGAAATCATTACTTATTATAATAATTATATCTGTAAGCTGGAGAAAAGTCTCCAGTCTTTGCAGTGTTTCAAAAACTAGTACAGTACAGTCAGTAAGCCGAAATGTCAGTTAAGTATTATCAACAAAATCCTGTCAGTTTTGTTATTATCAATGGTATGGGGCAGTGTTTCAAAACTCTAAGCACGAGACTTCCAACTGATCATACTTGTAAATCATTTAATCTTGAATTCGCTTTTAAACATCTTTCAATGCAAGACCAATGTTTCAACCACTAAATTTAATTTGCTCTGCTTCATACACTGTTCATAAACTGGGTAGTTTCGTTTTTAATCCCAAAAACTGAGTTTTCATGTCATGATTACAAACAAATCTGTCAATTTAGTGGAGTGGGTTAAAAGGTCTAGACCCAGACCCAGGCAACCACTGGTCCACAACAATGAAAAGAAAAAAACCTTATTGAAAAAAAGGCTAAAAAAGTGTTAAGCTCCTTTAAGTCACTAAATGATGTCATGTTAGAGTGACCTCACTCTGACCTGAGGTGTGTCTGACTGACAGGTTTCCTGAGCGTGCTGATGAACTGTCAGTGGCAGAGTTTACTGTGTCAGGTGGAGGCAGGTCTACTCAACATGTTTGGAGAGGAGAAGAAGGAGGAGGAGGTAGAGAGGTCGCCTCAGTACACCGTCCAGCTCAGAGGGTGTGAGGTCAGAGGTGGGCCTGACACCGACCACTCCTACAGGATCACACTGAGCATGCTTGGTGACCAAGTGGCTGTGCTGGAGGTGAGCTGACCAGGCATTAATTTGGTTAAGGGTTGGAGTTAGTTATTTATATTTTCATGTGTCAATACTTCCTTTCTTCAGGTGAGTAGTTCAAGTGAAAAGGAGCGATGGTTAAAGCTGCTGCAGGACGGAGCTGCCAATCCCAGTCACCAAGACAAGAACACACAGATCAACACAGGTGGAGCTCTCAGGTAAAAGAGTATGTTAAGACAGTTACAATTCATGTTGTCAGGGTGTCAAATACATACAAACATTATGAAGGTGTCACTTTGGGCTCTAGGTAATTGTAACGCAATTTCTCACTATGTTCACTATTTATGCAAACCAAACAATCGATCAATGGAGAAAGTTATCAGCAGATTAATCCCCAATGGAAAAAATCACTAGTTAGTAGTTCAAAATGGTCTCCACTGCAACCAACTGCAACAGTTAAATCCTGCTTTTACATTAATGCATGAATGAACAGTCACAGGGGACATTTCTACTGTATACTTTTAATAATTTGACTACGATTTTATGATCATGCTTACATACTTTTACTGAAGGAACATTTTCAAAGTAGGACATTTACTGTAAGCGAGTATTTTTACTGTGTGGTTTTAGTTACTTTTTACTTATGTGAGATTATTAGTTTAATTAATACAATCTGCAAAAAGTAAAAAAAGATAAATAATGTTCATCTAAAAGAGAAATGGTCCAACAAAAGAACCTTGATGCACCCCATATGTTATTGTACTTCTTTTCATCTTCTTCTTCTCTTGTAGTAATTTCTTTTTTTTCCCTCCTAAGTGGGCTGCAGACTAGAAGGTTTCCCACCTCCAATACCTACATGGACGACCCCTTCTGCCTTAGTGGAGCAGGCCAAGACCAACCCATCTACTCCAACACCTCCATACTGGAGCTTATGGTACATTCCGTATAGCAAAGGATTTAAGTTTGGCTTAAAACCACTCTGTTGTTCATACAAACACAGAAACTGTCAAAAAACGTGTTTTTTGTACAAGATTGAATTGAACAAATAAGAACAATGATCAGTGTTTGTGGCATTTTAGCTCCACAGCTCTCAGGATTCAGTTCAATGCAGCTCGGTGTCATCCAGAGACTCAGTGACCTACAGCAACACCATCTTCACCGGCCCCAGTGAGTCTCAGCTTATAAATAAGGATGAAGACTCAACCTCAGTTTCATAGTTTGTAGTTAATTTTCTCACTGAAATCCTCTGACTATTCAGCTACCACAGTAAAGACGAGAGAAGATCTGAGCTGATAAAAATGTTGATTTACTGATCTAAGTTGTAGCCTTCAGTTATTAAAGGAGCTTTAGAGATGTTTCTCTCCCTCTCAGGCTAAATACCGGCTGGTATAGCTGCAACTGCATGCTATTTGCACGGTAACAGAATGCTTGTATCATCAACAGTTTTGCCGTCATTACTTCGATTTTCTCACTACACACTATAGCTTTTAATAATTTTTAAAATGCAAAAAAATACCTTTAGTGAACATCTTTGTCCATTTGTCAGACAGGAAGTCGGTGGAGGTGGAACGAGGCGTTCAGAAGCTTGACTTAACGGGGAAGAGGACGGTGCAGCTGAGGGCGGGGTCAGAGATAAACTTGGCCTCTGTTGGCAAGCAAAACAAACGCACCTCGTTTAGACAGTCGCTGGCCATCTGCAGTGAGCGTGCTCAGGTGAGGAAAAACAGGGACAGGAATTTTACAAACCTCTCAATGCAGTGCATTACATTGAGATGGATGCATAAACATTTCTATATCTGCATTAAGAAACAGATTTAAAAGAAAGGAAAACTACACATAAGTCTACAGACACACGCAAAGGTAGAAAATGATTAATTCTAACATTAATAATAATGCGTCAACTTAAATGCATATACAAGTAAAGTTACATGTTGGAGATGTATATAACATATTACTAATAATAAAGCTAACCCACTGTAAAATCAAAGAAACTGCTAACTAAATAAAGAAAACAAATTAAAGTACATAGAGAAATATACACAAATACATGTATATTTGCATGAACTTCATCTTGTTGTGGATTCAGAATATATATATATATATATATATATATATATATATATATATATAATATATAACTGAGCCACACTGTGGTTTGACATTCTCTGTTCTCTGGTTCCTGCTTGTCCCTGCTGGTCTCTGCTGGTCCCTGCTGGTGCCTGATGGTCCCTGCTGATCTCTGTTGGTCTACTGGTGCAGGCAGGTTTCCTAAACCCTCTGCTGCGACGGACGGCCTCAGCTAAAAACTCCCTTAGACGAGCTCCTTCAGCGCTGTTCATTGAACATGGAAAGGTATTCCAGAGGAGGAAGGTGAGTTTCACACACACACACACACAAACACACAGACACACACACACACATGCATACAACACACACACACACTCGTACTTTATATCACTTGTTTCATTTCTAGCAAAATGAACCTACAGATGGATCACTGTCAACATTCACATCCTGTATTTAAGTAAAAGTACTAATACAACACTGTAAAATAGTGCCAACTAAAGACGTTACTCTACAGAATTTAACATGCCAATGTTAATATGTTCACGTTAAGGTTTAGCATTTGAAGTTTAGCTTATTAACATGCTAACGTTATTATTATTTTTAAGCAAGCAGGTTGTAAAGCAGTATTTTTCTCTCTGGTAAAAAGTTCCACCTGTCACTACAGCTAGCAGTGATGTCACAGGGTCTTGGAGTACACCTGTGCATCACTGCAGCAAGGTGATAAGTTAACCACTGGAGGTCTGCAAAGACTTTAACAGAAAACAGCAGCATGTATACACCATTCATAAAAGGGATTAAATCATCTGTCTCAGTTGTTCGTTTAACTCCGCTGTTACTGTTTTCACAGGAATGGGAAACCAAAGCTGCTACTTGATACCAACCATCTGTTGTCATTATCGTTATCATCATCATCATCATCATCATCAACATCTACAAACAGTCCTTTCAATTAAAGAACTTTCTGACATGCTTTACAATGAGTGAAGTTACTCATTATGGTCAGAGGGGGAGAAAGTATATTTTACTTCCATAAAAATAGTAAAACCACAGTAAAGGAATACTCTGTTACAAATCAAAGTCCTAATCTTAACTAAAATCACAAAAATATTAGCATCAAAATGAACTTAAAGTACCAAAATTACTCATTATGTAGAATAATATACTATATATAATTGGTTATATATATATATATATATATATATATATATATATATAATTACAACTAATGCTGCATTAATGTGTTCATCACTTTAATGTTGCAGATGGTAGTTAATACATCCTCATTCATTAGTTGATAACATTTTGTTTGACTGATTCTGTAAAGTAATTAAAGTTATGAGATATATGCAGATATTTCTCAGTCTGAGCTGTAGTGGGTAAAAGTATAAAGTAGTAGAAATTGAAACACTAAGTAAATTACAAGTGTCTCAAAGTTGTACTCACAACACTGATAAAAGTCTACATCAAATGTATTGGTAATATGTTGGATTAGTGCTGAGCAATTAGCTAATTTCACAAGTCTCCCAAATCAAGAGAACCTTGTGTGACTTTGAGATGACAAAAAGTTTGTCATCTAAACATCTGCAAGCAGCCCAAAAGTTATGACTGTTCAGACTGCATCAACTGTACATGTCAACCATGTCAGTCATGTCTGTATATTCAGTCTAAACAGAACAAGTGCACAGCTGGTTTAGACCTTCACAATGTGATGTTGGTAGTATTCATTTATTTTACTGTTCATGTTTTCAGGCCAGCGCACAATTGAAGGTAACTGCACCAGAGTTAGCTAGCAGCTAATTTACATATGTTGACCGTGGGCAGCTGGATAAACAATAACCACAGAATAGCAAACATTAAACAGCACAATACATAAAAGTCAATCATTGCAAGATAATGCATCAAATCAGTATGATAAATACTGGGTTTGGGGCTGATTTTAAACACTGTAAAACATCCTGAGTCTGTTTGTGAGTATGGAATTTTATACTCAATTTCACTTCCCCACTACTTTAACTGAGAAAGCAGACTGACCAAAGGCTGGTCTTTTGAACTGCAGTACCCAGTCACCCTGATTAGAGTTTCTAGTCCTACTGGCACTGCTGCTGCCGGGATAGGCAAGGCATCATTTAACAGAAGGGTGTGAAGGATTATGAATGACTTTAAAAATCAGGAATGCATCAGAGTAAAATAAGAAGTCAAAATTGGGGAACCCTATTTTTTCAGGATATTATATTGATGATGATCCTTTGGCTTTTGGAATTTGTTGAGCGAGTGGGTACACAGGCTTGTGTCTCACACCTGCCTTTGTTTCATAAGAACACACATAAAAGCCCTCACACTGCACATTCTTTATTAACATCTTATTTTAACACTAATCTGGGTTTATTTTAGTCCAATTAGAGACTTTGATTTTGATATCTACAGTATATATATATATATATATATATATATATATATATATATATATATATATATATATATATATATATATATATATATATATATATATATATATATATATATAGTCAATAAAGTTTTATTTAGTAATAATATAGGTGCTTTTGAATCCAGTGTACTTACTGTTGTTCTCTGAGCTCTGATGTTCTCAGCTGTAGCAAAATAAACTGCAGGCACTTCCTTCTAAATCCACTCTACAGTGTGAAAACAGACATGTTGTGGACTTACCGGTATTTTTGTGGCAAAGTCTGTGAATTGTTATAGAAATTCTCTTCTCTGTGCTCGGTTTGATGACTTATTGTTGTGAATTTCAGGTCACACATTTGTTTAAGGAAGTGCCATTTAGCTTACTCTTTGATGTAATTGTGTTTTAACTGAAAACGTTTTATATCTCTCCTTATTTGATCTGCACAATGTTATTATACACAAGGTGATTTAGCTTATGTTTATTTCCATGACTTATATTTACTGGATTTTATGATAATCTCAGGAGAACGTTTCTTTATTGATGTTGTACTAAACTCTTATCTGTAAAATTATGCTGTAATATAAAAATTTTATTTTAAATAGTATTTTGTAAAGGTTTGAAATTCCAGCATGGATACAAAAGGTGGTGAAAGAAGTACTCAGATATTTTACTTCAGTAAAGGTAGTAACACCACAGTGTAGAAATAATCTGTTAGTAGTAGGAGACCTGCATTCATTATTTTACTTAAGTAAAAGTACAAAAGTACAAGCATCAAAATATATTTAAAATACAAAAAGTAAAAGTACTCATTATATAGAATGACCAATTTCAGAATTATATTCAATGAAAAATGACTGATGCATTATTGTGTTCATCACTTTAATGTTGCCGCTGATAAAGGTGGAGCTTGTTGATGGGTATTCTGAATTTCCCCCGTGGATAAATAAAGATTCATGTTAACCTAACATAATGCATTGTAATTTATGTGTTGATCATATTTTGTATTAGGCCTTTTAATCTGAGTCTGTAAAACAAGTAATAACTAAAGATGACATAACAATTAAGTACATGTTCAACATTTTTCTCTAGATGTTGTGAAGTAGAAGTATAAAGTAGAAATAATATTTATCTCTATATTGAATGGAATTGATGCTCAGGTGAGAGCCTTTGATTTGTGTCCAGGAGGGACCCCCATAGACAGTTAAAGAACGTGCATGTTAGAGGTGTGACCTAAACTCATCTGAGGCCACTGAGATGGGCCCAACATGTCACAATGCCAATGACAGACCATTGAGAATGGGTTTAAATACACCTGGTGAAATAGAGCCGTCCCCATGTGCAGGGAATAGTGAATGAACAGAGGTGATTCCGGGACTGATTGATGTGACTCCAGAAGGGAGATCCATGTCATTTTATCATTCTGTTTCATTAAACCTTATGTTAATTCTTTATTGGACACTTGCCTCACTCCTTCAGAGATGTGTCTGAAAATAAAATAACATATTTCTCTGAGTTTGAAATTTGGTGGAGACATTTTGGATAGTGTTGGAGCTGAATCCTGCTCAATTCTCAGGGTTCATTACTGCAAAACAACTTAATGCAACAAACAACAAACAACAAACTATATACTTATAGCAACAAACTCAATGCATGACCATCATGTCTTTCTTTATGTTGAAATAATGATTCACCTTTTAGCTTGAATGTATTATGCAAATCAGACACAATGTTTAAGCACATATACAATTTTAAATTCCAACAATAGTCTAACAACACAACTCGTAAAAATATATGACATAGGTATGCTCGTTTTTAGACATTTTAATGCGGAATGTTATAAATTGTACCTTTAAGTTACTTACTAAAATAACTTGATACAGGCATCGGTCTCCTCTCGTCCGCTGGGCCGCGGTACACCAGTAAGTCTCGCGGTGTTCCCCCGCGTGATCGCTGAAGAAGAAGAATTGCGGAAGAAGGGAAAGGTTTCCTGACGGATCACAGGGCTAACTAGCTAATAAAGATAACTACCCGTCTTATCGGCCGTTTAATCAGGTATACCGGTTAGATAGACACCCGGACCGAAGGTACACATTCGCATTTATAACTCATCCTGTCCGTCTGCTTAATTATTTATTTAATATTTATGTGTTGTGATAAAAGTGGCCTCCTACTTGTAAGCCTGTTAGCAAGGCGTTGACAGCACTGCAGCTGTTAGCCGGTTAGCTCCGGAGCTAATGTAAAAAAAAAAGATTTGCCGAGATAGGGAAGTCAGTTGATTCTGTTTAATACGTTTGCTAAAGATGACTGCTTGCACGCTTCGGGACTGTCATGGTGTTTAATGTCTCATGCTAACTCTGAGCTCGCTGTCTTAGCCTAGCCGGCTGCTTCCTTTTGTTTGTTGCCCAGTTAAACGGTTTCTGATCAGGTCGTTTGACCGCAGAGGTGATTACTGAGACTGGTTCGGTCCAGAATCTCGGATAGGGTGTCGACTGATGTGTCTGAACTAAGAGTTATGTTTAAGTCGGACATCTTTTCCTGTTTTCATTTTCCTCACAGTATCAAGATGACAGCCGCACCTTACAACTACTCGTACATCTTCAAATACATCATCATCGGTAAGTTTGGAAATCTTGTAGTAGGATCTTAGCTTTAGGTGCGACGGAGCCAAGGTTCCGTTCGTACCCTGGTTCAGGAGTCACGGTTCGGTTTGAGTTGTTCGGTACAGCGTAAAAAAACAAATGCATCTGGATCCATTTGTTTTTATAAATTTTAACAGACCGTAGTTAAAGTGTAAAAGACAGACACAAGCCTCTTGCTCAGGACTCTGGTAACATTTTACCTCTGGCAACTATTTTCGTCATAAAATTATGGAATATTTCAAACACTTATGTGTTACACTCTATTAACAATGAACAAACACTTTCCCAAAAGACAACAGTTCACAGCAGGCTCTAAAACTGAAAGCCATGAGCCATTTGAACACCAAATAAATATAATTATTTAAATTCAAAGCAGATTAATCTATTTTATTAGTACCATACTTTTAGTTTAGCATATTTTGACCAAAACAAATTGTCCATGCTTCTTCACTTTGTAGGACCATTTTTGCACCAGCAGTTTTTACATTGATTTTCTAATTTGCAACCTCATATTTGCTTGATTTTATGTCTAGAAAAATTGATTTCTAATGACATTAAACTTTCCCCAGATGACCAGTCTGTGACAGACTAGCTGCTTGTGTTAGCTCGCCTGTTAACCCTTATAGAGCTGTGAAGTTTGAGGAGTTACATCCCAAAATCAAATTCATTTCCACATACAGTATGGTGACAGGTGGACATGAAACTGGCCTGATTGAATCATCAGAACCAAAGATGAACATTTGTATTAGAACATATTTGGTTCTTGGATAGAAGTTAAAAAGATGCAAAACATAAACATTGATATAGAGAAGTAAACTACGTCTCCCAAGATGCATTTCACTAACAAACAGCCAACCACAGAGCTTCACAGTATGTGATGTGCTCCACTAACGTTAACAGAAAGCTAAAGATAAATTACATACAAAATTAGATAATAATTCAGCAGTTTAAATCGGTTCTCATAGAGTTCAACAATGACTGCCCCGACTTTTTTTTTAAATGCTCTGGTTCCGGTTAAACATCTCCATTGACGTTTCATTAAATGCTTATCTAAATATCCTGGAACCAAGCCAACTAATTATAGATGAATCGTGGTCATAAAACATTTGATTTGGTGCAAAAGAAAATGTTGATAAGAGCAAATGTACAAGACATAAACCACCATAGACTTCAATGGTAGCAGGGCACTTGTAGGTTCGCTGGTGCGATAAAACATTACCATGGTAACGGCAAGCTCCACCAATGAAAGACATTGCTGCTACACTTAAGATTGTGGGTAGTGTAGTACTCCATGACATAGAACATAAATAATGTTTTTCTTAAAACAAGGTTGATTTCATACGGTCTTGTGGCTTCTACGGGAGCAGAAACCTTTGTTTCACAACCTCAGAACTTACGGTCAGTCTACCTCGGATGGTTTTGACATTATCGCTGATCATCAAAATCCTTATGGAGAACATTAATGGGATTTTTACTTCCGGAACCACACTGTTGAGCTCCATTCACATTCTGGATCAGCCGCTGAGGCTCGTGGGTACTGTAGTATTTAGGATCGTCCACCAAACTGACAAACAAAACCTAATTTCTAAGAAACAAAGTTGAAATAATTAAACCGATGGTCAGAACATAAACCTGTATGACGTTACGTTATTAGACTCCTGTGCTTATAAAACGCAGACATTATTTAAAAAATAAATACTTTCAAATGAGGAAAACCTCTGACCTCATGTTTTTACTTTTTCTCTCTTTCTCTCTCTCTCTCTCTCTCTCTATCTCCCTCCCTCCCTCCCTCCCTCCAGGTGATATGGGAGTAGGGAAGTCCTGTCTGCTGCACCAGTTCACAGAGAAAAAATGTAAGTCCTTTCTTCTTCTTTTCTCCTACAGTCTTTCCCCTTGTATCATATAATGTCCACAACGCTGAACCTTGAACTAACTAAAACATTAGTTACACAGGTTTTACATTTACATTTTTTTACAGGTTTTACATTGCAATTTAGCTTTCAAATCCAGAATGCAAGGGCTTTTACTCTGAAAATAAAGCTGCTAAAGCTTTGTCTCAGTGGTGATATTAACTGTGAAAATTAAGTATATTTTCTGTGTGTGATCGTGCAGTCATGGCGGACTGTCCCCACACCATTGGGGTGGAGTTTGGGACAAGGATCATGGAGGTTAACGGTCAGAAGGTGAAGCTGCAGATCTGGGACACAGCCGGTCAGGAGCGCTTCAGGGCTGTCACCAGGTCCTATTACAGAGGGGCTGCCGGGGCCCTCATGGTGTACGACATCACCAGGTACCAACAGGAAGAGAGGGGGGGGTGTGGGCTTTCAAATTAGTTATATTTTTTAATGGATAACTTTTTTTAATCTCATTTCCTTTTGGGTGTTTTAGGAGAAGTACTTATAATCACTTGAGCAGCTGGTTAACAGATGCCAGGAACCTGACCAACCCAAACACAGTGAGTTCACACACACACACACACACACACACACACACACACACACACACACACACACACACACACACACACATATGCAAACACCTAATGCCCAGGAGCTATATTCCCAAACTGGTTCCAGGAGTCTCAGTCATTTTTAAGTCCCTTCGCTATGTTACTAATTGGGTTTCTACCACATCTAAAGACCTCCTAGGTCATAAGGGGCAAGGTTACCTCCCCTTGCTCTGCTTTCCCTGCCCAGAGAATTTGGCCCACCCATCAGAGATAAACATCATGGCTTTCAAACAAGCAAAGTGACAGTTGGTCAAGGCCATGCACCCAGCCTCAACCTCCCCCCCCCTCTCTCCTCCTCAAAAGCTAGAGACTCATAAATGGCATAAAAGGACAACTCATTATGCAACTTGCTCTAGTGGCTGTAATTCTGCACCAAGGCAGAATTTTGGCCAAAAAATAAACTTCAGATACAGTATTACGGGACCACTAAGGACTGTATAAAAACATCCAAAGAGGACCATGTCATGGGACCTATTTTAAGGCTTACACCGTAAGGCAAGAACATTTTTTTTAAATACCTCCGTTCAAGACAAAATAACACCTAACAGAAAGGTTTATGCAGTTTAAAAAAAGATGTCAGCTGAAGCCATACCTTTGTATACCTTTTTCAAAACAGACACACGGAAAGTGGGGAAAAAAAGATTGTTACATTGATCCTCACCATTTGTTTTTAAAACATGCTTTCTCCCCTTTAAGAGTTTTTATTAATACACCTAATGTGATAAACCCCTAGTTTCTCAGCTGTGTGTTTGTGTCTAGGTGATCATTCTGATTGGTAACAAGGCCGACCTGGAGGCTCAGAGAGACGTGACGTACGAGGAGGCCAAACAGTTTGCGGAGGAGAATGGTAAGAAGTGTGTTTGTAATTGTTTGTGTGACATTATGGGACAAGTATTGTGTGTGAGAATCTAATAAGCAGTATAAATATCCAAGTAAAAAGTAGGATTAATTTGTCAATTAAAATGTTATTTCTACTTCCTGTTGTTGATCAGGTTTGCTGTTTCTAGAGGCCAGCGCTAAGACGTAAGTAGTAACACAAACACATACTGTACACACTTTCATCATCTGTCCATCATAACACAATAGGCTGAATGTGGTGGAAAGAAATTAGACTTAAGTACAGTATTTAAGGTACTTGAACTTTACATGAGTATTTCCTGCATTAACTGCTACTTTGTACTCTTCTACATCTCAGAGGGAAATATTGTACATTTGACTGCACTCCATTTAGCTTGGGTCAGGTCAAGTTTTATAAAATATAGGTAGACCCAACAGTAAATACAGTAGTTAAAATGAGCTCTACCTTGACAACATTAAGATGCTGTTCAGACAGTAATTGCATCAGGAATTCCAATAATAAATATATAATGCACTTTGAATACTTTAACTTTTGTTACGTTAAGTATAATTTTGCTGGTAAAAGTTATATTTTTTTCTTGAGTACAATTTTGAATGGGGGACTTCTACTTTTTTCATTGTGGTATTGGGGCTTTTAAGTAAGATCTGAGTACTTCCTCCATCAGTGCAGTCAAACCCGGTCTTAACTAACTTGATGTGCAACATGACAATACATTTTTGAATTGGATCTGTAAGACATTATACTGTTTTTTTTTTTCTTAATCTCTCCATCCCGTGCCCCCTTTTTTTCTTTAGAGGGGAGAATGTGGAAGAGGCCTTCCTGGAAGCAGCAAAGAGAATTTACCAGAACATCCAAGATGGCAGTCTGGACCTGAACGCTGCAGAGTCAGGAGTCCAGCACAAACCGTCCGCGCCGCAGGGAGGTCGCCTCAACGCCGACAGCCAGCCGGCCAAAGAAGGCTGCAGCTGCTAACCACAGACCATCAAACAGACGGACGGACAGAAGCAGACAGATACGTACACAGAGATCCACCAGGCACTAACATGCGTGTTCTGTCCAGAGAGTGTCAAACAGGATTTAGCTGGATTACATTTAACAATCCAACCAACTGTTGTCCAGTCCAGACCTGAGTTCAGTACCCAAATCAAGATTCAACTATCCTCCACCCAATAAGATATCTACCAGCTTCGGTTAAATCAGGACACCCGCTACCAAATCCAGAAACTATCCAGACGTCTATGTGCCACCTCTGGATCAGTGTTGGTCAAGTCCCAAATCAACACCACCCTACCTTAGCTGGATCACTGTTTGCACAAAATGAATCCCTAAGCATTAATCCCGGCCACTCTTGGTCCACACTTGGATCATGCTAGGTCTCATTCCAGCTTTCTCACTATGCCCATCACCAGACAAACTTTTCCCCTAAACTGGACGACCCTCTGGACCTCCCAAGATTAAAGCGCTGTTGGCCTGACTCAAGTGAAGGTTGTCGAATTTAGGACTACCCTATAAAATTATTCATTATTATTAGTTAACAAATAAAGATACAAGACTCACTTTTGAATCAACCTACAGTTCAAATCTTATCTACACTTTACCAAAATGTGGATCACCCAAAAAAAACTTACACTTAAACCTTTGACATTAGCTTCAGAGCCTCAACTCTTCTTGGTTCCAATTGAGACCGCCTTCACCCCAGAACCAGGCTGGCTTGGCCCAAACTTAGTAAATTGTAAACTCAGAATAGCACCACCCTTAGCCCACCAACACTCAACCATTTTCCCCAAGACTGAACCTGACTCAGGTGAGGGTATTCTACCTTTGTCCCTAATGTTAAACACCAATGAGAACAATAAAGATTCAATGGTTAAATTTGGACAAACCTGCAGTCCAAAT
Organism: Etheostoma cragini; assembly: GCF_013103735.1. NCBI lineage: Eukaryota > Metazoa > Chordata > Actinopteri > Perciformes > Percidae > Etheostoma > Etheostoma cragini. Next base: position 16,143,887 of record NC_048411.1, read on the forward strand.
CTGGACAACACTTCATTAAAAAAACTCAAGCCTCAACTCCAGACATTCCTGTGGACAGATTCAAAGCCTTGGCCAAGCCAGACAGCTTATTGGTCCAAATTGAGGACCACCTCTAGGCCAAATATTCATATTTAGCTTTAATCTGATCTGCTAAAAATTGGCGTTCATGCTTTGATGGAAACATTTGGATTAATAGTCATACTAACGTCTTATGTGTGTGGTATCCCATCATTCGTTCAGTTGGAAAAGTCTTAAAAATTCATGCTTAAAATCCAATATTTCTAACAGAGTGGCATGGACGTTGATTCGAGTTGATGCAGCAAACTCCTCAAATTACTTGTTCCCCATGCAGGCGTTTCCAAACAGCTGCTCTTCAAGCAAACCGGTTGCATTTACAGTGTCGACAGGGTGGATCAGAAGATCCATTTACACTATAGTTATTGTTGTGGATTGGCTTTTGAATCTGTTGTTCTTTTTGAGGAGTTCCAGCAACATTCACACCTAAAGCTGATGATGTAATTTTACTTGTTTGACTACCACTTGCGTCGAATGCAGATCAAAGGGGTACTCCAAGCTTAGTACACGTAACCTCTGAAAATACTTGTGTAATGTCTTTTGTGGCTATGGAAGAGCTTCCTAAAGTCTGCTAAAATAACTCTGGCGATAATTTGGCTAATTTGGCCTGGGTTAGAAGATAACGACAGCCTGTGTTTCATACAGCGGGTGTGCAGTTTGAAAATCGAGTGCATTCACCAGGCTAAGTGGGTCTACCTAAAGACGGAACAAATCTGCTTAACGAAAATGTAGGATCCAGGGTTTTGGAGTTTGTCATATATTATTAACCAGAAGTCAGGACACCTCAGCTTTTGCTGCTTCAGTTTTAACCCGTCTGTCTTTAACGTGTCTCTCACAAGTCCCCCAACTTTATAAATGTGCGATAACAGCTTTAGCTCACTTCAAATACACTAGTTTTGCCACGTCTAAATCACTTGAGTAGCCCCTTTATTCCCAGCTGCAAGTGGGGGGGTCACAGAAAAGATCGGAAAATGTGTTTATTCTCATTACACATAGACCCACATATAAACACACATGATTACAGGTCTTTGTGGGTCCAACTTTTAGGACCTGATCCAAAACGGACCACAAACCGTATTTGTATCCAACGTGCATAAAGAGTTGTTTTCTTTAAGAAAGAGACTAAATCTGAAAAGATTGTGAGGATACTACACCCCTGCCTGACCAAATTAGACTAAATGTTATCTGGACCCGGCCTTACTTGGCGCCTGGATCTGGTCTCTGTTACTAGAAGACCTCTAACAAACGCATGTTCACAGACAGGATCCCCAAATCCACCATCTCGGCATCTCCTTCTTTTTTTTAAAATCATAATTATTTTTTAACTAAATAACTTAAGGCAACTTTGAATAATGATCGTACTGTGGAGAGATAAAGCAATTGATTGATGAATGTGTTGATGAAGAATAAAATAACTTCCCTGAACCAGAATGTTATTCCTGGCCCCACAGTTGATCACAAGTAAAGAATAGATTTTTATTACATCTTTGTAGCATATATTCCATGTCACGGTTTCTCCAAGTGGTTTTTCATCCCTCCGGGTTAAGTGCATATTGAGGGAAGAAAAAAGGTGAAGCAAAAAGATTGTTTTCATTTATTTAAATTTTATAAACATTAAACTGGGATTACACTTTAGCTCTGGTTCTTTGCATTGCAAGACTTTCACAACAATTTTCTTCTTCTTTTTTGAGAGTTTTTTTTTTGGGGGGGGGGGGGCTTCCCTTTATTAGCGACAGCGGATAGACAGGAAAGGGGGAGAGAGATGTGGGATGACACGCAGCAAAGGGCCGCAGGTTGGATTCAAACCCGGGCCGCTACAGGACTCGGCCTACATGGGGCAACATTTTTTTTTTTTTAGAGACGCATTCTGTCTTTTAGACGTTTTCTTTCAAACTTGATCTACTTCATCTCAAAATGCCCGAGCCTTGATACCCTGAAGTGCTTTCAAGTTTTCTCTGTTGTTGCTAACTAGTCAACTAAATTGTAAACTGTAAAATAAATTCATAGTGTTTATATAGTGTGATCCCAGCGCTACATGAACCAGTTCTCCCAGTCAATCTAACTGGATTGGTCGGTAAATTTTGCTCTTAAGAAGCATTCCAGCGTGAACTGGCTACAAAACAAATACCAACAATGTATCTCCACTAAAACGCACACTTTTTAAATATTTTAAAGCTGTATTCTTTAATTTTGTGGTTACTGGAGGGGGAAAAAAACAAAACAAGCGGACAGATGCGCACAGAGTACACCATGTAATGTATCGGCCGTTTGATTCAGTGTTTTAACAATAAATCGATGAATGCAACGTGGACCTGATATGATTCTGTTGTAGTGAAGGATTAACGTTGGATTTACACTAAATGGATCAGCTGTCCAGTTTATATTCAGTGTCTCTCCAGCAGGTAAATCACACTCTAATATATTCAGTAAATCTTCTTAAATACCAAGAAAGGATGTGAAGATTAGGTGAGAAATGTTTCCCCTTTGATGTCCGAAGCAACAAATGTCATCGACAAGCTCTCTAATGAATCAAAGTATAACTGCATTAGTAATAGTATATATAATACACTGAGTCAATTAGAAAGAAGGCTTACTTGTATTTATTTTTTACCTTCAATCAGTTTATATATTTGATTTTTACGGGTTTTACTCATTTTTTCTTTGGTGCAATAAAACGTAGTATAATTATTATCTGTTTCCTTTTTTCAGTGTTTCAGGAAAATAAGAAATGAAGGGTGAAAGATATAAAAAGACATAATGAAATAAAACAAAAAAATAAATGTATTGAAAAATAAAACCTACTAATGGCAAGTCACAATTATGAGATACCAAGTCAATATTTTTACTTTTTTAAGCCGAAGTTATAAGTCCATTTTGATTCATTTACTAGCACATAATCATGATTTAGAGAATGTCATAAGTGATCATTTTGACTTATTAAACAAGTTAGACATTAAAAAATCCTAATTTTGACTCAAAGTGTCTGTTTTTAGTTTTATTGTTTATTATAATTTGTAAGTAAAGGTAAATTAGTTAATTAATTTAAAAAAAAAAAATATATATATATATATATATATATATATATATATATATATAAAAATTGAAATGATGTAGCTCTCCTATGTATGTACACACTCAGTTTCTGTTGACCCTGCAGATAACTCTGGGTACAAATGTCACTCATGAGTCCTGTTGTGATGTAGTTCCAGGTTCTTGTCTGGTGGTCTTGCTCAGATCTCGCGTACATATGCAGTCTCAGCTGAAGTGTTAAGGGTATTAAAGCCTGTGCTCTTTGGGAGTCCAGGTGTCACTGAGGTTCTCTGAACCCCTTCAACCAAAACCTGGTTTTTAACTGTGTCCACATCTGTCTGAATGGGGAGGGATTTTACTCTTCTGGTCCTCTGATTGGTGGACGACAGCCTTCTTCAACTGTGATGCTTGATTTATAAAATGAAATTTAAAACACATCGGACTGTGATGTTTTCAGATATCTTGTTGCTTTTCATCAGTTAATAACTTGCACGCCACATTTCACTGGGGTAAAAAACATAAGGAACTAACTTAAGTAAAGAGTTTTTGTCATTGTTGGCGTCTTTTGAAATTTTACTCAGTTCAACAAGTTTCCAGAAACTAAAAGGTCACAAACGTCAACAAGCTACTGAAGCAAACCCCGTAGGTTAAAGATCTGATGTGACCGTCGCCTTAAGTTTCTCTCGCCAAAGGAAAACAAACATTTTAATTTAAGAACATTTTCAAAAATGTATTAAAATGCAACATTGCCAGCCCTGTAGGTGTTGTTGCTGCTTAATATCATTGGAATGGAAAAGATGCATTACAGAATCCAGTTTAAAGATTCCAGATTTTGTTACAGCGCCAACATTTGATCAGAACATATTCAAATAAACGTAACCGCGAAATGACTTTTCATAACGATTAATACAAACAGTGCTGTACGTAGCGTTTTTAATTAGTATGCTTGTGGCAAAAACAACATTTGAAATCCTTGGAAGCTAAATTGTTGCGCTGTAATCAGGCTGAAATGTTGATTAATTCCAGAAGCAAGTCAGAATTGGAGATTTGTAGTTTCATCCACGCTCGCTGTAAATTGCTCTGTACATTTTCTTTTTTGTCCTGCAATGTCTGTTGATTTTCTGTTTGCTAAGTTTATAACAAGCTTTTTATGATTCTTATATTATTTATATTCTAAATCTGTAATGTTTTCTTCAGCTGTATCTTTTCATTGTACGACCGCAGGGATGCAGTCATTTGTAAATAAAGTATATATACTGTATATACCGATATCTCACTGTGCTTCCTTTAGAGTCATCGGAATCTGCATTGAAAAATGCAAAAATTTCAAATTTAAAAGACATGCGCATTATTTTTCAGTGGAAATTCAATGCCAATGTTTCCTTTTTCAGTTCAAGTGGATTTTAATGCCTATATTGAAATATTTAAAGTCACTGTCCTGGCTCCACAGAGCATCATGAAATGTGATAAGTGAGTTTTAACAACAATTTCTTCCAAAACTGATTTATTGTCATGTTCTTCATCTGTTACTTTGTTTTCAAACATGATTCTGGACTCAATATTTAACAAAAAGTTATTTTTAAAGTCATTGTTTACACTGAAGACAAAGAGTTAAAGTCACTTTGGGAGTTTAAATCAGATCTGATTCCAGGTCAGATCCGTCCTGTGTGTGTCCATTAACAAACAAACTTCCATTAACAGTCTCTGTACGAACAAACTGATGACCACCGTGGAGGGGGTGTGTCCTCAGCAGAGGGCGGGACATCATGACGTGGCTCTGCTCTTGGCGACGGGCTCTGTTTCGTACTCAATCTCTACGTATGCTCGCTTCTTCCTCACTGCTGAGCCGTTGGCTGGAGATTTGCCTTTAGACCTAGAGGCCTTTGTCTTTGTCTCCACCTCTTCCTCTTCTTCACTGGACAACTCCTCTTCCTCATCCTGTTCCTCCTCATCGCTGCTTGTCTTTAGTTTGTTCATCTCCTGAGAGAAGAAACACAAAATGTCAGATTAAAAATATTCAAGCTGAACCTCAGAAATTACCTATTTATACTTAGTTGTTTAACACAAGCCTTCAAAATCTTCTTGTTTATAAACTACATGTTTTTAATAACTAAACTAACAGTGGTTCTTTCCCAAATACATTTTAATGGAAAAGATGGCAGATAAAACTGTAGTCCTCGTTCTGTGCAAAAATATTCAAAAGTTTATCTAAAGCTAATAGATTTTATACACAAATACATACCTTTGGAAGATATCTAATTAAAAATTATAAACTAGTTTAAATTAAAATGGATGTTAACCTTTTCCCGCAGTTTGGCTTCCTCTACTACGCTGCACTCAGTGAGCAGCTCGTCAACATGTTCTTAAAGCATACAGTGGGTACGGAAAGTATTCAGACCCCTTTAAATTTTTCACTCTTTGTTTCATTGCAGCCTTTTTCCAAAA
>NC_048411.1:16149536-16179513 GCF_013103735.1 Etheostoma cragini
TTTTGGAAAATGGCTGCAATGAAACAAAGAGTGAAAAATTTAAAGGGGTCTGAATACTTTCCGTACCCACTGTAGCTAAAACCAAGCAGGTGTTATAAGATTTTAAATATTTTATTATGGACAGAGGGCTGAAACTGAGAAAAACGCAGTTTTATACTAAAAGATCTGAAACGTCTTACTCGTGTTAGCTTCAGATAAGATTTGGGACAGGGATGCATCTAACGATTATCTTGTATATCTATTAATCTGCTGATTGTTGTCATGATTAGTTTGACTTAAAATAATGCTCATAATAGTTGTCAATTAGATGTATTTCCATCAACTAGGAATAATAAATTAACTCATCGTTGCAGCTCTTTCAAATTCTTTTTCACAGAGAATGACTGGATTTTGTCTCATAAACGAGTTCTTCATGTCCAGTATACCGGAGGAATACAGAAAGAAAGTCAAACCTGTTGTTTTAAAATGTGAGTTAACTCAGTTGGTAGTGCAGACGCACACATATAGTTAACTCCTCAATGCAGCGGCCGCGGGTTTGACTCCTACCTGCAGCCCTTTGCTGCATGTCATTCCCCCTCTCTCCCCTTTCATATCTTCATCTGTCCTGTGGAATTAAGGTCTAAAAATGCCTCAAAAAATAATCTAAAATAAATTCTGAACTTCACTGATCCCTGCACACAGATCCACGTAGTTTACCAATCATTGAGACTTACCTCAAAATCGCTCAGGTCGCTCTCCTCAATTTCTTCTTCTGCTACAAACTCTCTCTTCCCAGTGTCCTGCAGACACAAAGGAGACGCGTTCACATCCCCACACGCTAAACGAGTCTTCTGACAGCACATACAAACTTAAACACTGTGTAAAGTACGGATGTCATTTCAATTGTAATTTTAAATCAAAAATAATAATCGAATAATTTTATTTGAAACCGAAATTAATTCACATTCACAAACTTTGAATTAAAACGTTGATGCTGCCACACCCTCGTGTCACATCCGGTCAGCTTGCCAAGCGGAAAAAAACACGTGTTGAAGTGCAAGTTAACCTCTTTTAACTTAACTACAGCCAGTCAAAAGACAGCATGGCAACTGCAGATGCAAGAGACCCATTAACACAGTTTTCAACATTGGCAACTTCAGTGAAAGAGGACCCCCTCCTCGTTGCCGATGTGGAAGTATGTTGGATTTCCAGTGAGTTACTCTATGTTGACAACGATTTAGTAAAAAAGCCAAAGTTAGCAAGCTCTGTTATGTGCATGTACCACTTTCTTCCACTGGCACCACGGCTAACATGGCAGCTGTATTCTCAGTAACAACAATCTGCACGAGTCAGCTTGCTTATAAATCCCTAAAAAAGCAGTGACAGAATCGTACGGCTTAGTATCTATGTCGTTAGCGTTTTTTTTTTGACAAATCGTTTTGGCTTTTGCTTTCTAGTAATGATGTCAGTGTGCTAACCGAGCACCATAAGCCTTTACAACAGACACTTGTTAGATCATGTTTCATGACAGCTCTGTTAATTTGTGTTTGCTGTGTCCTTGTGGTGGAATAATGTAAACAGAGCGCCGTGTTGGAAACACAATGCGCTGTGACGTAGGTCCCCTTCAAGGCCAGGCGGATATTGAAAGTCACTTTAGTAGACAGAACATGTAACAACACCCAGTCTTATAGTGGCATTGACCATGCGTAACTGTACGTACACACCAACGCCAAATTGAGCTTCTCAAATTAAGGGAAGTCATTCATCTTCAATGGAAGCTGGCATCTCTCAGCTGCAAGGAGCGGAAAATTTGTTGGCATAACGTTTTGAGCGACCAGAGCGTCAATCAGAAAGTTGAAAGTAGTTCAACTTTATGGTAATGAGATATGACGCGGTTCAGTCGCAAACGCTAGGAACCAATCGGAATATAGAAGTCCTTCTCGCTGGCTGATTCCGAAGAAACATGCAATGTAAACTTTCGTTCCTACCAAAACATTAGTTGGAGGAAAAGTTTGTAATTGCCGTTGCTGAGCTCACGATCAATTGCGATATGAAGAATAGGAACCAGTTCGCATTACCTGTCGGTCACATGGTCTCTAAATAGTCCACTCACAGTGAAGTCCTGCACGGATCAACAGAGATTAGAGTCTGGCGATGCTCGCTCTGTCTGCATTCTGCTGCGGTTCAGCGTCTAACGACCAAGCTAACCGTTTTGCTGAGACCAACAAACAATACAAATTCTGTAATTATATGTGTAATTTATAAAATGTTTCTAGTGTGGATGTATTGGCCGTGCAGTGGCTGCTTGTTCTTCTCCCATGGTCGAACATAGAATGCTGCCACGTCAGAGCGGCCAACGCGTCAAAAAGGTTCTTTTTGACAAGCGTCCTTGACAGGGCGGCCAGAGCTTCTTTGCAGCTCAAGTTGGCGGCGGTGTGTACGTACAGTAACCCTGAGTAGTGTAGTACGTATCAATTACAGGATGCATTTGGGCATTAAATCTTCGAATTTTATTCTAATAATTACATAACAACATGCGCTTAAAAAAAAAAAGAAGTAAAAATCGAGAATCAAACAGTGAACTTAGAACAAAAAAGTTAATTGAATCGAGCATTTGGAGAATCGCGTGTGTAAAGTCAGTTTCAGCAGATATGATGAAAGTGTCCTTCATTACCTCGTCATCTTCCTCCTCCTCCCCCTCTTCCTCTTCCTCAGACTCGCTCTCTGCGTCCTGCTGCTCCAGAGCTTTGTCGAAGGCATGGACAGGGAAGTTGTAGATGTCTCCATACTGAAAACATATTCATAAAACACATGATTACATATAATCGTCTTTATTACAAGAACCGATTTCCCCTCTGCAGTTGCGTGAACTATCTGAACTCCTTTTAATGCTTTATTGTTCTGCTCCAGGTGAACTTGACACAATGTAAAAAAATAATGAAAGTTTCAGAGTGTCGTACCGTTCCCTGTTTGAGTCTTTCCAGAAGCTCCTTCTCGATGGCGTTATCCAGCTGAGCAGCGATCAGAGCTTTCTCCTACAAACGCAACACGCATCGATTAATGCCCCTTTAATGCTTGAGTCTAATCATGTCAAGAGTTACCAACGTGCTTGCTCATGTGTGGAGTTGATGACTCACCTCTTTCCTCTTCTCTCTCCTCTCCACCTTCCTGCTGAGAGGAACCAACTTCCTCCTGAAAAAGTGTCAGAAAAATATTTTATGTGATCCCTGGCGCTAACCGGTTTACATTCCTGGCATTGTGTACATTTGGTTTGCCCCTTAATATTATTTTTTTATTTTTATGTATACTTTATACTGCGGCTGTTTGACAGTTTAACACTTTCTCTCTGGATGAATAAAGTGTGGTCAAATGTTAAATCAGAAAAACTTAACTCTTCCCGCTCAGTACTTTACTGTAGTAGCATGTTGTAGTATTTAGTAACAATGTGTCAGTAGTACTTACTGTCTCTTGAGGACCAGTTTGCGCATGCGGATCAGGTACTGAGTGATTTTTGTAAAACGTTGTTTGCATTTGTGTCGGATGAATCGTGGCCAGTAGATCAAATTCTCATCGATCTGTTCCAGAGCTTTCTCGTAGTTCTTACTGAGCTTCACCTGCAAACACACATATTTATAAATAAAGACTAAATGTGCAAAACACACAAGTAAAAACGTACATTTTAGTTTGAAAAGTCTGTCTGCATTTGTCCAACATAAAACAGAAGTTCTTAATTTGATAAAAATTAAATATATTGAATGTTTGTCAGGATTTCAGAATATAGGATAATCACAACCTCGTGAAAATGTACAAACCACAAACTAGAGGCTTTCCAAGATATACTGACAATAAGGAGGTGTCTGAGGAATTTCCAGAACAGAGGGTGCTCGCTACCCAATTGCTGAAAAATGCTGTTCTTTTTTTTACACCAAATCACAGCATGAATTTTTCTGGTGTTCCTCAAGGTCTTGGTGTCTTAATGTGGTATTTCGGAGGGATTTCTGACCCATTTTATTAATTCTAAAGTGCTCAAAAATGGTTGGCATTAATTCTCTGTAACAATTGGTTAAGGCTGAGACAACCTATGAGACATAACAGAAAATGACAATGGGCATCATATCCTTCGATCAAAATGTTCTATGCCCTTCTACACTTTTAACAGCTTGACAAAGTGCTGAGCAGCGTGTCAAATTAATATTAAGGTTGCCTTATGTACAGTGCAACACTTCTAGATGCCACCGACTGTTGACCAGCCATTTCCCTTTAAACATCCCGTCTCCCCCTAAATAAAAACAAACGGGTCTACAAGGGTTAATGTAGTTTTTCTTTAAAGCTGCCAATGTGCTACATCACATCTATTTTTCGGACAGTTACATAGCTTCTTAATGCTAAAACACAAGTCAGTGATTGAAGCTCTTTGTAGCATATAGCAACTTATTTTTAAGTTATGGTAAAAAAAGTATCTTGACCAACTGTGAAATAAATAAAGCTTACCTTCTCCCACATCTTGGCAGGAAAAGCTGCTCTCTCGATCACCTTCATGTAGAGGAAACACTGACCTGCAAGAAAAACACAACAACATTAATGAACTGATTGACTATAGTTATTCTTTCTCTTGTCTTGGTCATCGTTCTTCTTGAATATTTCCAACCAATAGTTTACAGATTGGTTGGATAATGTTAGTGTATAAAATGTGTACCTTTCTCCTCTCTGATGGTGGCGTACTGACTGTTGGCCAGCGGACAGGACGAGCGGTTACACAATCCTGTGACGTTGTATTCATTACGACAGAAGCCCTGACTCTTCGTCCTGGACACAAAGAAGAAGAAGAAGATATTGGTTTGGTTGGAACTGTTTCATCTCACTCTCACTCTTTCATTTCATCTCATTTTGTGCAACATAAGAAACTCTTGAACACTTTACAGTAAATAAAATATGAAACACTGGACAGTAACATATACGTTTTAATTTTGGTTCACATCACGAATATTGCAAGGAGAAATGGGACTTCCGACTACCATTTGTATTTGGATTACGACTAGGGTTGCAAAAATCCAGGACCTCCAGGATATATATGTATGTATGTAAACTTTATGTGTATGAAAACTCTGCATGGGAATTAATTAGGAACGCTACACTTTTAGCCTTTTACACAATGAAATTATATATTTTGGTATGGAGTTGTATATCTAACACCGCACTTATGTTCAGATTCCAACGGCACCTTAGCATATTCTTTGTATTTATTTCCAACAGTATTACTTGTTTAAAACGCCACTACAACCCAGCAATGTGCCAAAAGTGACAAAGGCTCAAACATCTGTTTATCACAACAAATGCATATTTTCCTATCTATACCATATGTTAATATTTTTAAACCTATATTTAGAGTTTTCTCCACTTCTTATTACTGTTTTATATGTGTGTATGCACCGTCAGGATTAATACTTCAGTTTATTGTGCAAAAATAAGGGAATTCTATTTTATTCTATAGCCCTTTTACTACCTGCTAACATCTCTGCATCTCTTACACAAACCGTGAGAAATTCATCTCTAGGCTATTATCCAACTCTCTTACTGAATGACTGACTGAATAAGGAGCAGATTAAGTTAGACTTACTTGACTTTGAAGGAGCAGAACTGTTTGTTCCCTATAATGTCCCAGATCACCTACAGGAAGCAGATTCAACACATTACAAACATGCACTGAGTTTCATAAGGAGCCTTTTCATTTGTAACAGCACTAGTATAATAATAATAATAATTCACATAATGTTCCTATTTGTGACTTTCTAAATTAAAAATGTTATAGCAACCTGTATCAGTCTCATGAAATTGTACCTATGCCTTTCTAAACATTATATTTCTACGCGTATATAATTGGTAAAGTTAATAACTGCTCAGTAGCAACTGGAGCTCTTGAACAGATGTAATTCATAAAAAGAACCTAGACTAATCAGCTTCCAAATAGTTACCGGTTAGCTAACGTTAGCATGAAGACTTAGCAGAGCACATTAGAAGCTTGCTTTAAATTGAATTTAACACACTTACGTCGTCGTGTTGCATCTTTAATTCCTCAAAGAACTGCTTGCAGCTTCACCCAACCAGACTGTTGTGTGTTATAACTATATTAAATGAGTAAACGTGAAGTTATGAAGGATATTTTATGTCTTCGAAGCCACATGGACCATGGGACAGGGAACCACCATTTCTGTTTGCACGAGTTGAGATCTCCCAGTCGTGACGTCAATTTGAAGAAGTATCGCGATAAACTAAGTAACGTTACATTTCGTTTTTATTTTATTTGTATGGGTACATAACACACCATAACTTTTAGAAGAACAATGCAACATCTTAGCACGTTTAATCACTTGCATTATTTCATTGTATTTTTATAAATAGTTTTAGATTTTTTTTTTCTACGTGTGAAAGTGAACGACATTCAGATATAAATACCTTGATTTACATTAAGTTTTTATTAATTATGAAATATATTATTGATATTTAATGATGACTAAACTAATAGACATGGTTAGCGATGCTGCAAGATTATATAATTTGCATCAGTTATAAATGAGCCATTGCCTCGGTTGTCTCTGCAACAGACAGATAAATTATACTGTTGACTTGAGTAATGACATCTTTCTTTGTTTTCACATAAAGCATACCGTTTGATGAGTTCTGGTCCTGGGTCAGAAGGGCTGAGGCACATAGCGTAACAAGGTGTGGGATGCACCTTTCACAGATATTCCGTGATTCAACCAATCATCATACTCATGAACCAGAAAGATCACACTTCCAACATGGCGCTGAAGCTTTGCGTACCACCTTACCACCTCTCTGAATTACGGTGTCACAGTTCAAAATTAACCATTTATTATTTTCATCTTCTATTGTCTCACAATACACCTAGAAAACAACATACAACCAGCCCGTGTGATGTATTTCCATTGAACAACTAGGAAAGCAGAGTTTTGAACTCTATCTGATCTGAAGAGGTGTATTGTGGGATTGACCACCATTACTGGCTCCATAAAACGATGCAGCAGCGACACGTGGCGACGTGGAGGATAACTGCATCACAATGTTCGAATTATGTTTGTGTTTGAGTGTGATTTCTTTCTTTCGTACATCTTCTACAATACTTCACCACCATCGTTGGCTCATCGTGCATTTATTTTTTTTATTTTATTTTTTTCATCATCAGGCATTTCTGTAAAAGCAGTATTTTACAGTTGCAGTTGGGTGAGTTTCGAGCTTATTTTATATTATAAACAAATGATTATTTTCATTATTGACAAAGGTGGAAGAACTACCCACCTTTTACTGAAGTAACAGTAGCAATACTAAGTGAAAAAGACAGTTACAAGTAAAAGTCTTATATAATAATAAGTAAAAGGACAAAAGTATGAACAGCAAAATATGTTTAGAGTTGTAAGTAGTTGGGCAGAATGGATCCTTTCAGAGTTATATCATTAAAGGCGTATCATATTATTGGTATATTATCACTGATAATTTAACACATAAGCATTTTAATGTTACAGGTGGAGGTGGAGCTCATTTTAAGTACTTTATATTGTGTTTTGTTGGAAAACGTAATCTATAGCACAGTGCCATATTTTATAAATTAATACATTTGTTGCCATAATAGCTGTCAGATAAATATACAGTTTAAAAGAACAATATTTGTCTCTGGGATGTGGTGGAGTATGTAGTAGCATAAAATGGAAATACTCAAGTGTAGTACACAAACTTTATCAATCATCAATTATGCAAAAAATCAAGTTAAACTTGTTCTTCTGCTGTTCTTCAGTTATTAATACTTCACATATATTTCTACATATTAGAGGTCTCAATACACCAGGAGATAATTATGGTTACACAGAAGTTATGAAACGTTTTACCACCAACTAATGTCTTCATGTCCAAAACAACAAACAGACTTATCAATAAGCTCTTTACATATTGACTTATTCTTGAAAGATTTGGAAGTGTATTTCTCATTGAAACGTAATGGCAATATACTGTACAGCATATATCTCTTATTCTACTAGTCTCTGATACAATTTCATTGTTTAAAAGATGAGATGAATAAACAAAAAGCTTATTTACCTCTAAAGATTCATGAAACAACACATGTATTGGGTTGTAGGATTTTAATGTTGTGACATTAGTACATTTGTATATAGTCTCTTTTTAAAACTTTTATCGAAGAGCCTTTCCTGATTTTACCATCATGTTGAAGGGTCAACAGGATTATTTTGAATATAAACACATCAAACATGTTTGTTTAGATTGATGGATTTTTATGTCCATTAAAGAAATAATCTGAAACAAGATTATGACAATTGATCTTGGTCTTTATTGTGTATTTTGCTTTTATTTGTTAACTGTTTCCCACTTTTCATGTAGACTATTTCAACTAGTCTTTTAGTAACGTCTTCTCTGAATTGAAGATATGCTTTTTGTTGGGACGTCTCTTTAAAAGTTCATCAAATTCAAATCTCAAAACAGAAAGAAGTGACAGACTCGGGAATGAAAAAACAGAGAAATGGTTTATTTTAGTAAATAGTGTAAGCTTTTCACTGCTGTACAACACTGGCATCTGTAGTTGGCACACTTTAAAGGGACAATCCACCTTGAAACCGAATTCACACCCGTCATCACCTCATGATAACTGCTGTCAGTTCTGTTTGGAGGAGGATTTTCTTTGTTTTCATTTTCTATTTTTTGCTCAATAACCCCAAAAAACAGCAGCCTCTGGAACACACGGTACAAAAAAAAACGGGAAAGAAAAAACGGAGAAATCAAACGAAAGGCACGAAAAGCCACAACAGATAGAAGTCAGCCAAACAACTGAAAACTACACAGACATGCAACTCACATCGATTTACACCGAGCTATATAGGCATGCAAAAACAACACTTCTCTGAACAGGGGCTGATCAACACACACGCACGCACGCACACACGCACATACACATACACACACTTCAATGTTATTTGTAAAATACGAACAGCGCGTCGCCTCCTGAACGGACGACTAATGATGATCCACATCATGAAGGGTGAAGATATCCACGCAGACACTGGTTGCCTCCCCCCCATCCCCATCCAACGCCCAGGAGTCGGACTACGGTCTAAACATCCTCTGAAGCCAGGTGCATTGTGGGCATCCAGGTTAACTTAAGCGGTTAAAACGGCAGCAGAGACTAGATCAGCGGACACCGGCCGCTTTCTCTGAATGGGACTGAAAGACAAACAGTCCAAGAACTTCTGTTTGTTTCCTTGGTGACTGGAGTAAAGATGAAAGAAACAGAGGAGAGAACCGGGGACAGGAGCAAGGCAGAGCTAGCTAGCAGATCAACCAAACATTTCTACCTGAAACAAACAAACAACACGGTGTGCTCTCTGACCGTTTAAACTGTAGATGTTTCCTCGGTCATATGTTTTCCTGTGATTACAATACTATTAATTGTGGTTACAGTTTTGACATCTAAACGCCAAGTCAAGTTAATAACTCCCTTTTGCCCTTTTATGTCCTCGGTCCGCAGATGTTTTGAATAGATTTTCAATTCAGAAACCAGACGTGTTCTTGAATCAGAACGTATGGGTTCTGGTCTCAGTGTTCTAGAATTTGTAGCTGTGTTTTTTAGGGAAATCAACAACAACAAAAAGATTCTAACAGGAATGTGGTAAAAAAAATGATTATAGAATTCCAGACTCCAGGCTTGAGAATGCACATATCCAAACCAGACTGCAAAACAAGTCTCAGTCTCTCTAGAATCTGAAGCTGAAAGCAAACACATTCACCCTTCAACATGTGTTTGTATAAAAATGACTCACACAGTTTTTTGGGGGATGCGTTCTAGGAAATCTAATGAATGGAACATGTGCTTCCTTCAACATTTTTTGTCAGAATGAGGAGGGTTCTATACATGTTGCACACATTGGGATGGGACACACTCCACAAATGTTCTGAAACACCACAGCCTGACACTGAGAAGTCCTCGCCAACCAGAAGTGTTCTCAAACCAGGATGTGGGGGTTCGTTCCATTGTGAGAATTTTGTGTTATTAACAAACTGAACTTTCATGTTAAAGATTTTGCATGTTGCAGAATTAGAATGGGCAGGTTGTTAGAATACGTTCCAAGATATCAAAAAATATCGTGTAGATTCCAGCATCAGAACAAATCATCTTCAAAACTGAATGAAATGTTCTGGCACCCACATCATGGACTTGAATCAGGAGTGTTCTAGATTTAAAACAGGTGGCATCCAAAATGAAAACGCACTGGTTTGGAAACATTAATTCAATAAAAAAAAGAATAGAAAAGAAAAAGTGTTTCAGATGTTCGATTCCCTTCAGGCACACGGGACGTGGATCAGGCAACATGGCTGTTTATGCTAATGTTAAGAGTTATGTCTGTGGTGAGTGAAGCTACATCAGGTAAGAGCACAGCATCGTGGGAGATAGAGTATCCTCCATCAACCCCTGACTGAGTTTAAACTGTTAAAAAGGAGGAGTGGTTTATAGCGAGCTAGGAAGTGATTGCAAGGGAGGAGCGCCCCAACCCAGACTCCATTCAGCAACGGAGAGATTTGTCAGGCAGCAAACAGTTAAAGACAAAATAATCCTACACACCAACAGATCTGTGGAGTGCAGTTGGGATAAAAATCTTCAGTCATTTTGGATGATATATGAATTTCAGCCATAAGCCTACAGCTAACTGGGTCATATACAGTATACACAGATCAGAAGACATGTGACATAAAACCAACAAAGAGATAATATACAAAGAAAACAAGGCGATCTGAATGTGCCGGCTCATATAAACAAAGAAGTAACTATACAGGGCGTTGATGTGAAAGCAGAAGAAGAGAAAAGATTTTTTTTTATAAAAACATATAAATCAACTTCCAACAGATGAACACTGGATGACTGGTTTGGAACAAACCACATCTGTGCTTGAGTCCAACCAATCAGAAAAGACCACCTCAGACAGGGGGCGGGTCATCACGACTGCTACAGTTTTATCTTCAGGTTCAGTGATTTGTCAGTTGTGCCAGCATTTTGGCTTTTATTAAACTGATCAATACTGCATCAGCTGTCCTAAGGAAGCCATTAAAAGGAACATTCAGACATTTTGTCTTTGCTCCAAGATAAACGCAACACATAATTTAACATTTATAAGCAGTAATAAACATGTAATAAAGGTTTATAACACACCATGTGAGTGTTGATTAATGTATTACTTAAAAACTATAACTCATAGAATTATTGTCTTCATAGTAGAAGTTAAAATTGTTGACAAATACTTAACATTAATAAACATATATCTACTTACAACTACATCCCAGTTTGTTATAAACCATTACGTAATGATTTTATACTGATTATAAATGTTAAATAATCTAGGACTAAAAAAAAGAGTTTTTCTTTGACTTGAACTAGTTCTCATCTGGACCAGAATCATTAGCATTCCTACGGAAAACTGAATCTGGACGGCAACCCAGAGCACTATCTTTAAGCAGCAGCTAACTAGTTTATGAGGACAGCCAACAATGCTCACGGGTCACTTTGGACGAACTGATGCAGCCAAACAAACACACCTGAGCCTCTCCCACTGTCTGATGGAAGTCATTATGGGTAATGTAGGAATCAGCAGCAACAGGGAAAAAAAAAAAAGCCAAACGCTAAAATAATGTAAAAAGAAAACAGTCTGTCTCTGTGTCCTCTGGTTTTTCCACGGCTTCCTTCACACTTTATTCCAGTCAGCGTCTTTGTTTGTTAACAGGTGACCTGCAGGTAGGCAGGTTAGGTAAAATCCTCTGTATTTTGACCTCTAATAGCACAATAGTCCACGTACACCTTCTATAAATACAGATGGAGACAGACGATGGGTCAGCTTTCTCTTCCTCTACAGGTTTCTGTCTTCTAAAGTCCCATCCCTTCATTAACCCCGGCAGACTCGGACCTGTCTGTCCCCCTTCCTCTGACGACGGAGATCTCAAGCGGTCTGACAGGGTTTCAGGAAAGGGGGGATGAGGTCTTGCTGTTTACCTAAATAGTTTCAGACCTGGCGCAAATGATATTTGGGTTTTTGTTTTGTCTGGAGGATCTCAGGATCGTTTCCCCGCAGATTTCAGCTTCTAGAAATCCTGTTTTCAAACTCAACCAGCAGTGTTTGTTTTATCAATTTTAGCCAAGTTTTTTGTGTATTACTGCCACAAATGTTCCAAAATAGTATTAAACTATATAGGTTTTACTTCTTCCATATAACACAGGATCCCTGGTCTTCTTTGGGGCCCACTACCAGTTTTGTGTCGGAGGAAGCATCCAAACAGAGTCTAAAGAAATTTGGACAATGATGATGGATTATAAGAGGACTGGATACACCCGAAGACTTGGAGCTGGTTTTAGTTTTCCTGTCTTGGTGAGGGGCTGGGCTTCCATAACCACATTTTTTTCCCTTGTGTTTAAGGCGAAAGAGTAAAGAATAATATTGTTTGTCTCAGGCGTCTCTATAGATCGTGGATGTTTTAAACCCTAGCTGTAGTTTTCCTTCACTGGGGGATTTCGGTGGGGTTACTTCGGTGGCTCTAGGCAGGTCTCAGTTAGTCTTTTTGGGGGCCCTGGACCGGCTTTCTGATCTTAGGAGGTCTTGACAAGGTCGTAAACGTAGATGTGAAAGTCGTCGTCGAACTTGATGAAATAGACTGAGGGCTTGGCCTCCACCTGGTGGATGACCATACCCGACCGTTTCCCGCCGTCCTCTTTGGCGTACTCCACCTGTTTGCCCACCAGACTGTCGACCACCTCGCCAGGTTCCCGCTCCGCCGCCACGCTGTCGTCTGCAAAGGGGAAGAGAGAGAGAGAGAGAGAGAGAGAGAGAGGTGATGTGTCTGGTAGTACTAACTCATTTAGAAACAGTTATAAAAACCTCTTGTTTTAAAGAGAAATGAAAAGGGTTGGGTAACCAAACCCGGTGCTTATACAGCACTGTTGCCTTAACAACTGGTATCTACTGGACCTATCTATTGGTGCCTCATAACGGGCCTACTGAAATGCCAGCGCTGCATGTGACGCTAGTTAACATAATATACTTGGCCTACCGTTAGTTAGCACCTGGATCAAACATGGTTAAAATACAGACAGCTAATGTTTAACGGTGTGACTGTATTTCATTGCAGAGGATACCAACACCGAGACATAACAGCCTCCAGCTGCCGCCGTCAGAAAACAGAAACGGTGCATTAACTGAAACTAGCCTGGCCAGTCTCGTGGTGCATTCAAGGTTATTGTAAAATGCTCTATCTAGTGGTGTTTTTTGTCATTTACCAGCAATTTACTGGTGGAATAAGTTATTTTTATAGTTTTATAAAAGTTTTAATAAATACTTTAATTTTGACCATATTGCCTTAGCATAAACAAGCCATTCTTAAATGTTGCAAACTGTTGTTTTGTGCTCTTTTTTAAAAACTACATATTGTACATATTTAAAAAAACAAAAATCTTTAAAAAAAGTGTCAGTTCGGGCACCAGCACCAGTTTAAAAGGTATTGTTTTAGCACCGGTATCGGTACAAATGACTACCTAAAAAACTAAAACTTTAGTTAAGAGACTAAAAGTGAGCCAAAATGAGGTGCTGAAATGAAAACCGGTGAAACTGGTGCCCAGAAGAACCAGTTCCAGCCCGCTGCCACTCACTTGAGTCGGGCATGATGCGCAGGTCTCCCTCCTTGTAGTCGTCCAGCAGCTGGTACATGTAGAGAACCGGGTCCTTCTCGTAGGTGATGTAGAACCAGGCGGTCATGATGGGAGCTCGAGCCAGCACCATCCCCCTCCACTCCTCCTTTGGCCCGTCCTCCGTCTCGAACATGTGCTCCACCGCTTTACCGATCATAGTTTCAGCAAGCATCGAGTCGCTGACACGGGCCGGAGCTGAGCCAATCACAGAGAGGCAGAGAAGGAGTTAATACTGACATCATCCGAGTCTGTGCTCACTTACTACACTACATCAACATTATGTAGTAAACTGTGATTTGAGCTATTAGTCAATTCATCAATTAGAGGATAATCACTTTATTTATGGTTTACTTTCTCTGGTGTCTATTCTGTAATGTCTCAGGATTTATTTGTTTTAGATATGAAATTAAATAAAAATAATTTAGCATTTTGAAACTAGTTCCAAAAAAAAGACTCTCTTTTCAGTCTAACAAAAACTGCGTCAGAGCTTAAGTGAGCTGCGGTTCCCCCAACGTCCACTAGACGCTGCTGTTATCAAGCTCTGACTGTTTATCTAATAAAGCAAGGGCGCCTCGGTATGCATGTATGTATGTATGTCTGTGCATGTGTCTTCGAAATATGTCATGAAAGGTTTAGCCAATGTAATTCACACTTTGTTTCCTTATGTAACCCAATGAACTTGATGTTTGGATTTTGGAGCAATTAGGACAGCGTTGGATATTAGATTTTTCAAAATAAAACTAAACAGCCAAACAATAAGCTGCTTGCATGCAGCAGACTCTTGACACGCTCTGGACAGCAGCAGCAGCAGCAGGTGTGTGTGTGTGTGTGTGTGTGTGATGGGGAGGCTACACTGTAAGTCAGTAGTAGGCTATATAGTGGAGTAATACCACAGGCCAGGCACTGTACTTGTTGAAGTGAATGGGGAAAACCCCCAAAGTCTGTTCAGCGTGGTAAGAAGTTAACGGTGTTCCTCACCCACTCTGTCAGGAAGGACATCCAGCCCCACCACCCTCTCATCGCTGTACAGCTCCAGGCCGTAGATGCAGTCAAAGCCGTCGTATTTAATAAGGTAGAGGGAGGGGTTCACGGGGACCTGGTCCAGGACCGTCCCCTTCCACTGGGACGACTTACCTGAGCGCAAGCAAAGACACACACAAAGATGTATTAGCTACACAAGAAACAATGAAACTCTGACCCTGGTTGAGTACTTTCTTATGTAACAATGTGTTTGTTCTGAAGTTTGAGTGTGAACTAACTATATATTCCCCATCATGATCCCAAAAAGGCTGAACTAAGAATAAAAAAAAAAATAGTAGATAAAATAGCTTGTCTTTCAACAGCTGATGTCTGACCCCTAAAACATGTCTTCAAATCAGACTTACTGCCCTCCTTCCAGATGTGCTGGATCCTGCAGCCCACAATATTCCTTCTGGGCTGAGCCAGAGTCTTACTGGGACCAACACTGGTCCTCTGTTTCCTGCAGGGAGACAGAGTAGAAAACAGCAGGAGAGATATATTTAGAAATAAAGTCATATATAGCCTCTTTAAAAAATAATTAAAAAAAAACATTTTCAATAATGAATGTACAAATGAAAAGGAGCTCAGAACATCTGATTACATTCATCAGACTTACTTGTGTGAGTTTTTCTTCTTCATCATGTTTGCAGACACACCTGAATGTCCTGAAACACATATACAAATATTCAGCATCCATCATACAGACTAGCGGTGCGTTCAAGGACATCTGAGGTCAGCAATACAAGAAATGTTATAATGTGAAAACATTATCATTTTTATGACATCCATGTTTGAATTTTGTTTGACATCAAAAATATGATTCTTTTTATTTTTCAACTTTGAGAAGAAATTGGTCAGTGATCCTTAGACATCATTGAGTGTTTGATGCATTTTGTAACTCACCCCCGTCTGGTCGGGGGGGCCGCGGGGCCGCTGGGCTCTTGAATGGGGTCTTCATTCATCCACCTGTAGGGGGGCAGCCAGCCAGGCCGCCGGTCCGGGGTTAAATGCTGGTAGTCAGTCTGTGTGACACCAGGCCGGGGTCTGTTTGTGTTTGTGTATGTGTGTGTGTGTGTTTGTGTGTGTGTGCGTGTGTGTGGGAGGGAGAATGGAGGGAGGGGGCAAAGGGGGGAGGAGGGTAGGGAAAGGAGGGAGGAGGTGGTGGAAGAGTAAGGACCACCAGGAATTAGGCCGGGACCCGGACAGGCTGCATACAGGCCAGGTAGAGACTAAACCCTGGAGACTGAGGCAACGTCACAGCTGATGGACGCGATGAGGAAACAGTGTGTTCAGCCTGAGGAGAGAAACCAGACATGAATATTAACTTATTAACTTACCATTTTCATTTCTTTCATAGCTCATCACCCATACATAAAAAAAAGGTATATTCTATTTTGAATTGATAACATCAATGACTTGATCTTCTGAACAGATTATGAGTAAACGTCTTTATTCTGGCATTAGAGAAAAATTACCACTTTTTTCAAGCAGGAAAACTGCATTTTTAAATATTTATATTGTTTTTTTATAGGCTATGTTTATGTGTCTTGTGTATGCACCAAAACACCAAAGCAAATGTGTCGTATGTGAAAACCTACATAGCAATATATATTGATCAGAGTTTGACTCTCAGCTTGCGCTCTGACTAACTATGATAATTGTTCAACTGCAAAGTTAAATTGGTGCTTTCGGCCATGAGAGCTTGACTTCAAACTCATCCGTGCTTCCTGTTTCCTCTTTGGCGTGCGGCACTGAAAACAAGAGAGTGGTTGCGCACTTTAAATCCTGGCGCGCCAGCGAGATCTACGTCATTTTCACGTCACACAGTCGCGCGACAGATCGGGAACGGTGACTGTAAACAGGCCTTAACTGTCCAAAACCCAAACAGATTTATTTCATAATTAAATAAATCTAAATCTTCACATTGTAGAAGCGGGAACCAGACAACGGTCGTTATATTTGCTAGAAAAGTTATAGGTCAAATGATGATGATGAACAAAACACTGACAGATTATTCAATAATTTTTAGCTGCAGCCCTATTTCCATGAATGCTAGCACACTGCAGTTGTCTGTCACATTTTTTATGTTTCTTTCTTGTTTATTATAGTTCCTTTCATTCTATTTTATTTTTGTATTTTTTATCGTCTTAAATTTATTTGGCGGCCTAAAAATGTATTCATCCAGGTTCAACCATGTTGTAACTTTATAAAGTGCTTTAAAAAATACTTTTATTACTGATTAATCCGCCAAATTATGCCTTAATTATTGACTAAAATTGTCAAAGAACAGTGATTTTTCACTTTTCTTTGACATTTTTGAATCAGAAGTTCTCGAGTAGATAGATTCAGTTGTCTTGTTTATTATCATAACAGACAAACTAATATCTGATTAATCAGTTATTGAACTGATCTTTTCATGTTGTTTAGTGAAACCACATAAGCAGGTGTCTGAAACATCCCAGCAGAATGTTTCTCATCACTAACTTCATGTAAATTACCATTGAGACTCATTCTCAAAACCACAACTAATGACTTTGTCACTTCATGTCTCTAAACCTCAGTGTAGTCTATGCAAACTGAGTGTTTGCATTATAAAAAGGTCACCATGAGGCACAGAACAGACCTTGTGTAAAACAGCAGATGCCAACATGTCAGTAAAAATCTGAATGAACTTGAATCCAATAGGCAGCAGAGAGAAAACCTTCAAACAACAACAGATAAAAACTGTCTGACAAGGTCACAGATGCTGGCAGCAAAAACACTGAATTCTGGGAAACTGCAGACATGATGACAACACACAGAAACACTCCTGATGTTCAAAAATAAACTGCTTTATGGAGACAAAATAACCTTAGAAAAGCGGCAAGCTGCAAAACAACAACCACAGCTGCAACACAAACTGCTGCTGCTACACACTTACACACATGCAGCGCTGCAGAAACACTACACCGCTGCAGCACTGGCTCAGAACAGACCAGGATCAGACCAGGATCAACCCGACCACACAGGCCACATAACCGCGTCTCCAACAAGCACTCCACTTCACTTCATTTCACTCCGTTCCACATTATAAGGGTTCTTTACCATTCCCATTAGCAAAAGTTGTGGATTGCGCCCGTTACCTGCTACTTCATTTGTTACCACCTTGTTTCCGAGCAAGCTGAGCCGATAAGAGAAGTTAGGGATGGGTGTTATGGCCGAAATCTTTAATCCATATATACAGCAGATCAGTAAATGTCTCGAAGACGATAAACACCACAGTATAGCATGTTTTCTGGTAATTCAATAAAACAAAAGCTTGATGAAAACCACATGGTGAAGCCTGTTGTATACTCCTGTGTGAATTAAATAGTTAACAAATGAAAAGTACTCAATATTTTATATTTTCTCGTCCAAATGACATAAATATTGGGACATAGTTTGTAAGCTTTTTTAAGACATTGAGATAGAAACCGTACAGAAAAAAAGGAATACAGTAGACATTGATATTGTTTAGGGATTAACCGTTTACTGTTAACCGACAATTGGAATTTTGACCGATTATCTCATAACTAAAAGCACCGGATGTGGTGAGGACAGGCTCAGACAGCGGCGGACTTGTGTCAATCGCACAGACGCGCAAGTGGTTTCTGGGAAAGTGGCATCAGAACATCATGGCTTAGTTTGCAGCTGTCCTCGGACGAGAAGCGCGTGAAGAACATCTGAGCGTCCTGGGCAGGAGAACGGGGACTTTCTTCCCTGCTCGTCGGTTAACGGTAAAGACTGGTTAACGAGGGTCGGCAATCAAACTGAAAAAAGATCTAATAAGCATTACTAATACCGTTGGGACGATATATATCGTCATATCCCCCAGCCGTCCTAGAAGATGGAGATGGGCCCACTGCAGACCAGTGGTATAGTGGTTTTCAGCACCACCTGCTGATTTTGATCAACAAACTACTAATAATCGCAGGACGGCAGTGAATAGAAACAAGCATTAATATGCATTTTCGGTTACAATTTGCAATATGGATGGAAGCCTTATAGTGTTTACCTGAATTGAGGTTATTATCTATTATTAATTATTATTTGGTTATGTGTTGCGCAAAGAAATTAATTGCAAATGAAGAGACTATTACTTTAGATACCTCCTTTTTGTTAATAAAATAGATGGATTAATCTGGTCCTGTGGCGCGTGAACACCTGGAGATGTGTTCCCCAAACATCTAAAGATTTAAGCAGCTCCTCACTAAAAATAAGAGGTGTAAGTAAGAGTGGGAATCACCAGACGCCTCCCGATACGATATCATCACGATACTTATGCCACGACTAAATATTATTGCGATTTTAAACATGTTCCAATATTCTGTGAAATATTGCAATTTATAACCTTTTTCCAACTTCTAACTTTTCCCAATTTCAAATGATGTCCCCAAAAGGAAACTTGGTCAACATCTGTTTTATCGAAAAAGATACATTTACATTTACATACACGTTTGTTCATCTCACTTCAATTTTGTTGCTGCAAAATGGGAATGTCAAGCAGACAAACTGACCAACTTATATTTAATAATGGATCGATACTTGGCGCCTGTGTATCGATACATTATTGCCACTGAAAATATCGGATGGTCATCTTCATCATGAACCAAAACAACAAACAAATCATTATACAAGTTGTGCTGTGTATGATTGTATATGTGACAATAAAACTTGATAGAGGTAGGTCATATTTCGTCCTTAAAAAAAGAAGAACTGAAACTAAAATAATTGCTGATTAGGGCCGGGTACATTAGTTCGATACTTTCTAGGCACCGACCAAATTGCCTCCGTAGTATTGAGTATCGAGAAGTGGCTTGTCATTCAATACCTAATGAGTCAATCTCACCGGCGTCAGTGAGCCAAAGGCATGCAGCATGCTTGTACCCAGATCTAATAATGCAGCTGATCGGCTGTCTACACATCACAGAGGCATGCAGGAAAAACAAAACTCTACGATAGCACAGAAACGGGACTCCCGTGTGTGTTGTTGTATTTTGAGATGGTTGACTATGAATGAAAAGTATCGCTCAGGAACAAATATCGAAGTCACAGTATCGTATCGGTGCAAGTATCAACATCTTTGACCGATACCCAGCTCTTTTGCGGATTAATTTGTCTTTTTATCAACTAATCGATTAATAACTAATCATTTCAGTTGGAAACTAAACTATTTGATCAGGGCATAGATAGACTTACTGTTCCAGATTCCCCAGGAGAAAAAAAATGTCATGGTGTTTTGGGAGTGACAACAAGTCATCTTCACAAAATTATAATCCGTAATGTGTCAGTAACATTTAGTTGTCACTATCCTCACCTGAGTTTACCTGACAGTGTCGTATACTCTGAACAAAGATCTGTGTCCTCCTACATTCTGTTTGTATGCCAGACATAATCCTCAGAACACTGACACATGCATTCAGCGTGTGCGTGCAAGTGTGTGGGTGTTTGTTTGTGTAGATCACAATAAAGTATGCAAGTCACATTACAATAACAGCAAGGTATCATTAACGTGTGTTTTTGTAAATATAACTGTGTTTTTGGCTGCTGCTGATGAAATTGCCCATTCAGAGGTCACAGTTTACCCTCTTCCTCTTCCTCCTCCTCCTCACTAACTGACCACCTAACAAAACTGGTGGAAAACTCCAACATATCTAAATATGTGCAGAGATAATTGGTCAACTCCTCCAGACGGCCGCCATATTGCACCAGTATTTACAAAACCCGCATCAGTGCAAAAAAAAGGCGCAAGCGAACAAAGGGAGAGGGAGGTCTGTGAGGGAGAAAACACAGGCGCTAAGCTAGCTGGTTTGCGGTAAAACGTCAAACCGGACAAACGGCCCAATAAACGGCTCGTTCGGCGGTGCCAGAGGCCGCACTTTCTTACCGATACAGCAATCAGTGTCGCCGCATAATCCCGATCAACCGCCGTGGCTCCAAATTGATCCGCTCTGCCTCCGTTTGGTTCTTCGCTGCAACAAGCTAGCTGCGCTAAGATGGAGGGATGACGGAAGTCAGGCGATGCGGCCTCCAAAATGAAAGCGCGGATTTTGCTGCAATGTGATATGTTTCTTTCTTTTTACTAATTAAAGGAATAATAGGCATGCACTTTATTCAGATTGAAATAAAGACTTTTGTGAAGGAAAAGTTGCATGTGTATTTTTAAATAAGTATATATTTTGGTATTACAAGGACATTTATTAGTTATGAAATCATAGACTGTAAAAAAAAAAAATGAATGTAAGTTACCCAAGTAACCTACAGTACAATTAGAGCTGGGCAATGTGGCCTAAATATTCTATCCTGATATAGGGCATTTAATATCTTTATTAATATATTTAATAGCCATATCTTCCTCTTCCGTTTGCCAAAGAAGGACTTTATCTCAATGTGTCATGATGTTGGTACATGTAAATCATGGGTTATGTAATACAATTGGTGTTAATCGCATTAACCAACACTATTACAGTGTGTTATTGTAAAGTTTGATTATAAACGAAAAACATTTTCAAATGATATATTATGAATTTGAGTTTTTATGTATGTTCTGTGCTGTGTGACTGATGTCTGTTTGCTGCTGACACGGCATAATTTCCCTTTTTTTGGGATCAATAAATATCTATCTATCTATCTATCTATCTATCTATCTATCAATTCAACTGAAAGACATCATTTTAAATTACCATCCAGCTCAAAGTACTTAAGTAAAATTTTAAGGGTACTTCTAGGCTACTTTACGTGTGTATTTCCATGTTGCACTATGTTCTTCTGCCCCTTTACACTCATGCTACACACAGAGAAGAGAATAAAACCGAATCATTACTATTTGATTATTTCAATTCACTATGAAAGAATTAATTCTGTATTGGTTCATATTTACATATGCATAGTGTCACAATGTTTGTACATATTAAAAAAGTTATAGTATTTCATTTTTTTAATGTATTTCTTTCTTTGGCAGGACTTTCTTTTGCTTCTATTTTGTTTGTTGTTACGTACTAAAACACCAAGGCAAATTCCTGGGAAACCGACTTGGAAACAAAACCTTATTCTTTTGAATGTCTTGTTCACTCTAATCAAAACCATCAAATTTGGTATCAATGTTGTCAAGTGTTGCTGCGCTTGTGATGAAGCTTTTATTTTTTAAATTCTAACCGGAAAGGTAATTTATTATGCTGGTTGCCTTGACACTGGTTGTTGTGCAGGTTTGCGTTGAAGCCAAAAATTCTTCAACGGCCGAGTCCCGCCTTTCTGCCCCTTGCTAAATAGTGATCCAAGAGAATGTTGGCTGCTTGGTTTGCTTCGCCGTCTTCCTGCCAAATACTAAGATCCTCGGTTAACCCGTTTTTCTCACAGACGGAGGCGTTAAAGTAGAATCAGTTAACTGTGGACAGTATTTGGCTTTTGTTATGATATTGAATTTATGACGCCGTCTGCTTCATAAGTTACTAAATTACCATTTCTGTCCACACTACCATCTGCATTGTAGTGTGAACGGTGGCACAGCAGGGGGCGCTCTCAATTGATTAGCTATATAGGGTGGGGTATAAACTGAACCAGAGTTAGAGCTTTCCTCTTTTAGCTATGTAATCGAGAATTTAATCTGAATAAGAGCTGATCTGGGAACAGCTTTTAACTGTCACGAAAAAGCGTTCGTTTTTGTTCCGAGACAGTCCCGTAGGGCGGCGTTTAAAACACTTGAATGATAATTTACGGAAATGAGCCGACAGCGCCGCGAAACCGGGAAACTCCGGTGAATAAAAACACGGTGGCAAACTGTTAAATTTTAACCAGAGCGGAGGAATTTTGCTGAAAAACGAAAGCCTGCCACCGAGGCTTTAGTTTACCGCTGTCAACGCTACAGCTGAAGTCGATAGCACAGACACATAGTTACATTTCACACAGCGGGACACCCTGGAAGAAACGGAGAAACCTCAGGAGCATGCCGAGCAATGCGAACTTGATGTGAAAATCGTTACGGCAAGATGTGAGATGAACCTGGAGAAAACTGCCACCGAGGCCAACGACATAATGTTGGTCCGGAGCTCGGTAAGAAGTGCGCTAGCTTGGCTGGTTAGCAACTGTAGGCTAACGTTGGTCTGTATGAAAACATCCGTTTGAAATTAGCTAAGCTAATCAGTTGATAGCAGCTGAAATGTGTGGACAATAAATAGTTGTCACGGTCGTTAACGTTAGTTGTAGATTAAACGCTAATAGCTAGCTAAATTACATGGGTAGCTAACGTTAGATAGCTATAATGTGAGTCAGTACAATCATTATGTCAGTTTATTTAAGCTAGCTAACTAGCTAAGCAGTTCTGTCAGTCAGCTAGCTAGCTAGCTTCTGTTAACTTCAGGTGAACCTTGATAACGAGCAGCGCTGATTTACGGGGACAAACATTAACGTTATCTGTCACTCTTTTCTGTTCAAATAAAATAAGTTCAGATGTTACCCAAAGGATTTAGCTCAGCCGGCAGCTATAAATGCTTCTGTGTTTGTTGACAATGGTAAACATACATAAACTGCGGTAAATACAGTATGTTAATGTTATATTAAAAAATCGCATGTAATTGATTTCTCCACAGCTCATTTGTTGTAGATTTTTTTTGAACAGTTTTAATACAGTGTAGTCTTTGTATAACATTACGGAGTTCGGTTTGCCTTCTGTTGTTTTGTAAAAGCGTATAAAGTAATACACACGGTATTGGTATGGTACTGGCATGTCAGTGAAGGCATCATGCAAATGACCGTAGGGTTAACCTGTCTGAAAAGAATCATCTCATACATCAAGCTAAAAATAAGTCTTTCCACTGTTTGTTGTGGGATGCAAAACACACTTAACGTCAATGCGAAGAGTCTAGGGCTGCAACTAACAAGCATTTTCATAGTCTGGTATCTGTAATTTTCCTGAATAATCAAGTCCACATCTTTAAATATCTATTGTCCGTACATCAGTCTAATTCCCAAAGATATTTAATTTACAGTTATATAAAACAGAGAAAACTAACAAATCCTCACATTGGAGATGCTGACACCACAGAAAGTGTGTTTGCATTAGGGCATATATATATATATATATATATATATATATATAATAAGAGACTAGATATTTTCTTAGATTTTAGATATCATGATACGGTGTAATTTTCTGAACTCGTCAGACTGTTCTAGCTGCTTTTATTATTTGCCTTTACCCACTTAGGCACTATATCCACATTACTGATGGTTATTTAAAGTCTCGTTGATAATATGTTGTGAAAGCACCAATTGTCAACCCTACAATATCAACATGGATGTGTTTGTTCTAGAATATTGTGATATTTGATTTTTCTTCCTATCACACAGCCTTAAGCCTAATTTATGATCTTGCGTTAAGTGACACGTGGGTAAGTAGGTACGTGTAGACACGGACCCTATACCGTCGCGTGACGTGCACCTAAAAAAATGTAACTACACGTCACGGCACAGACTGTCCGTGTGGTCGTGGCTTGGTAGCGTTGTGTTTCCCCCTACTCATGTCCAGGTTCTTCTTCTCCATAAGGAAGGAGAACTTTTCCTGCTACTGCTTTTCTACCATGGTCAGAAAGCACATTGGAGATACTTTGTTTCTCTATTTGCCCAGAAGCTAATCCCTGTCACTCTTTCACTAGCTGTACCAAGCACACACGCGCCTGCCCTGCTATTCACTTAAAGTGATCAACGCACACACCAACGAAGCGTGGATCCTCCACAGAACCCTAAATCATCTTTAAAAGAACCGGAGAGCCAGCATGTGTGTATGCGTGTGGAGTGTATGGTAGAGCAAGTGAGAAAGGGATGGCATTAGCTTTGTAGCGAGTACTGACTCTAGAGGCGTAGACAGAAAAACTATGACTCCCCTGTGCTTTCTAAACATGGTTGGGAATCTGCAGCCGGAAAAGACAACCCTCTCCTTGATTTCATGTTTGAGGAGGAGAACCCAGAAACCGTCTAGTAATTTTTTATGAAAATTAATTTTTTTTAAAAGGGAAAAAAAAGATTGTTTATTGTTTGGGGTCCCCTGCTGGCGCTGCTGCCCCCTCGTCCCGATACCGGAGAAGAGGACGAAGATGGATGGATGTTCATTGTTTTAATAGAACAAAATATATGAAAATCACTGTAGACTATTTTAACAAAATTCTAATTGTACCGAGGGAATTATTTCCACCGGGCATTCTGATCGGAGACTGTGGAGACTAATTGGTCCTCATCAATTTTT
Source organism: Etheostoma cragini (assembly GCF_013103735.1). Lineage (NCBI taxonomy): Eukaryota > Metazoa > Chordata > Actinopteri > Perciformes > Percidae > Etheostoma > Etheostoma cragini. The sequence continues at coordinate 16,174,538 of NC_048411.1, forward strand.
CTCATTCAGTGTAAAAACATTTGTATACAGTCTATGTTTAAAACGCACAGAAGAAAGCAGTAGCGATTGTGATTCAGTCGGCTTGTGAAATGTAATAATACAGGTGCAATGTTTTAAATCGAAGTTATTTAAATATTGAATCATGAACAGAGTTTTATAACCATAGTGCAGGCCTATGCAGAAACATAAATTGGTCTTGTGTTTCCATGAAACATGACTAAGGAACTTTTAAAAATTGTTTTTGTTTCATTTTCTGTTATTCTCTACAGTGGGGTTTGAAGGTTTGGGCAGCCCAGGTAAGAATTTGTGTTAATGTGCATGAAGAAGCCAAAAAGCATCATATGACAGATAAGACATTCTTATAATAGTTCACAAAAAGATTTCCTTTCCATCATTTACACTTTCAAAATAACAGAAAACAAAAAAATGTCTTTGGCAAAAGTTTGGCCACCCTTCAAAGTTTATAGCATGCACCGCCCCCTTTGGAAAGGGGAGACCTGACAGCGTCATGGATTGTTCTAATTCATTGTCTGGAAAGACCAGGTGATGTCAATCTTAAGCTTTTAAATGCCCAGACTTATCTGACCTTGCCCCAACAATCAGCACCATGGCTTCTTCTAAGCAGTTGTCTAGGAAGCTGAAAATAGAAAATGAGCTATAAGAAGATAGCAAAGCGTTTTCAGATGCTAATGTCCTCTTTTCGGAATGTAACTAAGAAATGTCAGTCTTCAGGAACAGTGAAAGATAAAGCAAGACCTGGAAAAACAACAAAAATATCAGACAGAACAGCCCCTGTTTGACTGTACCGCCCATCCAGAAAGACCTGGCAAGCACTGGAGATGTGGTACACAATTCCACTATGAAGAGCTTCTTGTACAAATATGGTCTTCATGGAAGAGTCATCAGAAGAAAACCTCTTCTACGAGTATGAAGTTTGCAAATGAACCTATAGACAAGCCTGATGCATTGTGGAAACAAGTTCTGTGGACCGATGAGGTTAAAGTAGAACGTTTGGCCGCAAACATCAACATCAAGAGGCGTAAACTGAAGGTTTTGCCATGGCCTTCACAATCTCCTGACCTAAACATAATGGAAATTCTGTGCCTAGTCCTTAAAAGAGCAGTGTGTGACAGACAGACTAGAATGGGCTAAGATACCTCAAAAGAGAATTGAAAGACTCTTGGCTGACTACAAGAGGCGTTTTCAAGCTGTGATACTTGCCAAAGGGGGCAGTACAAGGTATTAACTCTGCAGGGTGCCCAAACTTTTGCAGATGCCATTTTTTTGTTTTGTTATTTTAAAAGTGTAAATGATGGAAATAAAATCTAACTTTTTTTTTTAACATATTATAAGAATGTCTTTGATGCCTTTTTTGGGGATTTTCGTGGCTTCTTTTGGCACATTAATACAAATTTTCACATGGGATGCACAAACTTTCAAGCCCCACTGTACAATCTGTGAAATAGTCCAAAATAGTTTCACTTTGGCTTCTGATACATTTTATACATTTCTGAACTGTATTCAAATTGACTCCACTGATGCCACCATATGATACTGCTCACTTTGAAGCTACACAGCTCCATGATTAACTATTAGGAAAAGTGAGAGGGAAAGGTTGTTCTCAAGTCGGGGTTTATTTTGTAGTTCAGTTTTGCCACGAGTGTCTTTTCTGAACACAACAACATTTAGGTATAAATTCACCAACCTGGAACTGAATAGGTGAAACTGCTGTCTTTTATTTGTAACTTGTGTATTTTGAACTTCCGTCCTACGTAGAACGGAGACCGGTCTATAAATCTGTTATTTGGACTTTCTTCAGAAATACCAGAATAAACTTGTTTTTGTAACTTCAGATTTTATGACAGTACCTAATGCACACTGTAAAAGCATTTGAAAAAACATGACTGTAGATGTTGAGGTTTTGTGTAGCTTTAAGTGTTTAAAAAAAAAATGTATTAACTTGTACATCTTGAAAAGAGAACATTAATAGAAACTTTCTTGATCACCAACATGAGACAAAACTGAAAAGTCATCATGCCCTAATGTAACTGTACAGTGATTATGTTGGAGTAAACTGCTGGTAGAAGGTATTGGAAGAGAGCGGTAGAAGACATGAGTTTTGATCAGATTGAACAGGAAGTGAGGTACATACCTACAGATGAATAGTTAATGTTTTTGTCTCTCTTCTTGCCACAGCACGGCCGAGCCAAAGTGACTCATGCAGTGGTGGTGATCTTCCTAGAGTTCTTCGCCTGGGGGCTGCTGACCACGCCCATGCTGACTGTAAGTTAACTCACACAGATCATCAACACACACACACACACACATTGTTTCAGCAGCCAGTGTCCCTGTTCTACCACTCAGCTGGATGGTTGTAGTTCAAGATCTCTGTGAAGATGTTGACAAGGACTACATGTTACATGTAGCCTTGCCTAATTCAGATAATCCAATCTTAATTCAATGCTCACATGGCAGTATGTACATCAAAAGGCTTATTTTTTTCCCAAAGACAGTTAAAAGCAGATTGCTCCCCAACAACATAACAAATCAACAACAATCAAGAATAACCAGTTGTCGTTAGGATATGTTTAACAGAGCTCTTATGGAAGAAGGATCTCTGGACATGGGTCATCAATGTACCTGATGGTAACAACTAGAGGTGTGATGGGATTAAACATGAAGATATTACTCGTCCAGGTAAAAAGTATCTCGCAATATCAGTACACAAGTGCAGAGCAGCAGCCTTGAAATTAGCATAGACCCCCGGCCCGTTCTCCAAAGTTGACTCCAAGTTTACTTTTGCAGAGTGATAGCGGAAGATAAAAGCTGCCTGCAAAAAAAAGACACACACACACGAGAACAAGTATTTGATGCACTGCTGATTTTGCAGGTTTTTCTAATTACAAACCACAGCATGTAGGGGTCTGTCATATTTCATACGTACAATTCAACTGTGAGAGATGGAAACTAAAACAAAAATCACATTGTATGATTTTTAAATAATATTTAATTGCATGACATAAGTATTTAATGCATCAGAAAAGCAGAACTTAATATTTGAAAACCTTTGTTTGCAATTACAGAGATCAAACGTTTCCTGTAGTTCTTGACCAAGTTTGCACACACTGCAGCAGGTTGTTGGCCAAGATCTTGCGATACATGGCCCCATCCATCCTCCCCTCAATACGGTGTAGTTGTCCTGTCCCCTTTTAGAGAAAAGCATTCCCAAAGAATGATGTTTCCACCTCCATGCTTCACGGTTGGGATGGTGTTCTTAGGATTGTACTCGTCCTTCTTCTTCCTCCAAACATGGCAAGTTGAATTTAGACCAAAAAGCTTTATTTTTGTCTCATCAGACCACATGACCTTCTCCCATTCCTCCTCTGATGGTCATTGGTAAACTTCAGACGGGCCTGGACATGCGCTGGCTTGAGCAAAATGACCTTGCGTACGCTGCAGGATTTTAATCCATGACGGCTTAGTGTGTTACTAATGGTGTTCTTTGAGACCGTGGTCCCAGCTCTCTTCAGGTCCTTGACCAGGTCCTGCCGCGTAGTTCTGGGCTGATCCCTCACCTTCATTGATGCTACACGAAGTGAGATCTTGCACGGAGTCCCAGACCGAGGGAGATTGACTGTCATCTTGAACTTCTTCCATTTTTCTAATAATTGCGCAAACAGTTGTTGCCTTCTCATCAAGCTGCTTGCCTGTTGTCCTGTAGCCCATCCCAGCCTTGTGCAGGTCTACAATTTTATCCTTGAGGTCCTTCAACAGCTTTCTGGCCATTGTGGAGAAGTTGGAGTCTGTTTGAGTATGTATACGAGTGTGTTTTATATTGGTAACAATTCAAACAGGTGCAGTTAATACAGCTAATGAGTTGAGAACATCAGGGCTTCTTAAAGAAAAACTAACAGGTCTGTGAGAGCCATAATTCTTACTGGTTGGTAGGTGATCAAATACTTATGTAATGCAAAAAATGGAAATTAATTATTTAAAAATCATACAATATGATTTTCTGGATTTTTGTTTTAGATTCAGTCTCTCACAGTTGAGGTGCACTTATGATAAAAAATTACCAAGTTATATGCTTTGTAAGTAGGAAAACCAGCAAAACGGCAGTGTATCAAATACTTGTTCTCCCCACTTTGTGTATAGATAGACACAGATAGTATATTTTATTTTTAAAGACCTGTAGATGTGACTTTCTGTTTTGTTGTTTCAGGTCCTTCATGAGACATTTCCTCAGCACACTTTCCTGATGAACGGCCTGGTTCACGGGGTGAAGGTAAGACCTATTGGCATCAGACACATTTATATGAAACTCTGCAGGATTCCTTTTGGGGACATTTGACTGTCACAGCAGCAGATATGGGAGTATGAATCAGTGGTGATGGAAAGATGTAAACCTGTGCGCTATCAGCAGAATGTTTATTGAAGTAGTGTAGAGAAACGAATGGACACTTAAACGATTTTCTCCTGCATGTTCACCGGTGTTAAAAAGTATCATCATGAAATAATTTAATTCATAAAGTTAGATCCACTCAACAAACTTTCTCTCCTGATTCCATTACCTCAACTCTGAAGCTGTTACAGAGCACTGAGCTGTTACAACTGCTCAGTGTCTTTGTCTAACATTTAAAATCTGGAAACCCCATTGTGTGGAATTCACTGGCACTATTGTTGTGTAAAGGATGCTATGGCACTAAAACAGGCAGCCCTTCTTGAATGAACAAATGAAGAAAAGGAAACACTGAATTTTATTTATGTCCATCTCAACTGCCTACAAGGCAACTTCATCCAATGTTTTATCATGTGAGACCAAGTAAAGCAGCTAATTCTCACATTTAAGAACTATCTGTTGGGATATTTTGCTTCAAAATGACTGAAACTGTTAAAAATAATTATAATAATTTTGCTTTTGATTAACTAATGGATAATTTGTTGCATTTGTAAAAGATTCCCCCAAATATGACATC
>NC_048411.1:16179613-16250728 GCF_013103735.1 Etheostoma cragini
AATAAAGAAATCTCCACCCGTAGCTCCCTCAGCCAAATAGTGTGGGTAACAGATCAAGGCAGCAACATAATCAAAGCCCCGGAACCAAATAAGAGACTTTCTTGTCTCGATCACCTAATTAATACTGTCCTTCGCCACGATCTGCATGCCGACGCACAGGCCGCATTGCCTAGAGCTACGGGAGACCTTGGAGAGGCATAGCTTTCTCCCCACCCAATTATGCTAATAAAGTAATGATTAATAAAACACAAATGCTTGATCAAGGGCCCGGCTCAAGGATAGCGGCGGAAAATATCGCCCCGACCAGACCCGTGGGTCGGGTCCTAGAGTCTAAACTCTACTTAGTTGTTACCTCAGAGAAACCTCATGTTAGACCTTTTTAGTGACAGTCTGAATCCTCGTAAAGTCATTAGTCTTCTAAACCTCCTATACAGCTGCTGGTACTGTACATTTAGCAAACACTCCGCTCTGATCTGCTCTCTGTTGTCTATCTCTTCAGTTCTGCTGAGGTCTGTTTGTTTCTGGAAATAATTTAAACTGATCCACTGGCATCAGATGTGATCAGCTTACATTGCAAACTCAGGGTGGCATGTTTATGAGCAGGACTGCAACTAATGATCGTTTTCATTATTGATTAATCTGCTGAATAGAGTCCCAAGAGACGTCTTCAAATGTCTTTTTTTTGTTTTTGTTTTTTTTTACCAACAAATTCAAAGATTTTCAGTTTAATATCTACTCTGAGTGCTTCCGTTTTTATATCCCAATAAACCAAGCATTTTTGGGCTTTGGACAGTTTTCACTTTTTTCTGATGTTTCATAGAATAAAAAAGTAATTGTTTAATCTTAAAATAAAATGATGCATCCCTGGTCTGATCTCACTTGAATCAATAGTTAGTGGAGGGTCTGTTGGAGTTTGAACAGTCACATGTTGTTCATGTGAGCGGCTCAGGATCAGCATGTATGCTGCTGAGAGCAAAGAATACTTTCCTCTCCTGCTTCTTTCACAGCTTAGCTTCAGTGTTCATGTGCTCTTCGTGTAAGGACACAGTGTTTGCTCTGTTTTTAATTATTCATAAAACAAGAGCAGTGTAGCATATCCCTCTAACAGCTGTTATTACACAGAAACAGCATTATAGTGTCTCAATCACAGCAAAGGACACCTATCTTTTTTTCTCATCAGACAGAAGACATGTTCTTTGATTTTATTTTATTTAATCAGTTATAGGACCTCTAAAATATAATTTTCTGTAAGTGATGTCATCAAAGGTCTTGTGTATTCTGAGCAAAAGTCCCAAAATATTCAAATTTCTATCTTGTGAGACCGAGAAATAGAAGATTTCATAGCATGGAACAATCACATATTTTCTATTTTTTTCTTGAATAATTCCTAAACTATAATTGATTATTGAAATGGCTTTCTTTTAATCCATTAATAGACAGTAGAGCTTGGGTCGGGCCCAAAAAAGCCTTAGCCAGAGCTCAGCTGAATAGTGTGGGTAACAGATCAAGGCAGCAACATAATCAAATCCCTGGAGCCATAAAGGAGACTTTCTTGTCTCGATCACCTCCTATGCCACAGTCTGCATTAATCGGTTCCTGATTATGTAAGTGACAGAAAACACCTATTCATACAATCTTTTTAAGACAATAATCTCAATTGACATAATATTACATTAGCAACATAATACAGCTTGGAATACCTCCTTCATTTTACTGAGAATCTGCAGCTTTTTTTAACTTGAATAATCTGGAAATTGAGGAAACTAGGAGTGTGTGAGTGTGAGTGTGTGTGTGTGTGTGTCTCATTTAATGCATAAAATAGATAATCTCATAAAATTTAGTTTCATGACTATTTACATTGTAGGTCATATCTGACGATTTGATAACTGTCCTGTGTCCAGGTGGTATTTCGCTCTGATCTCCGTCTCAGGAATCTTCGCAGTGACCTTCTCGGTGATCTTTGCCTACGTGGCTGACATTACGGAGGAGCATGAGAGAAGCACCGCCTACGGACTGGTAACTACAACTACATGGGAAGCTTAAATCCATCAGCCTTTTAGTCACTAACGCAGGAAGTGGGTTTCACTTTGTCACAAAACACTTTTAAAATGAACGTCACAGGTTTAAAGATAAAGCTACCTCATTGCTCTGATATCTTACTGAATGTTGTATAATTCTGTGCACATAATGAAGCAGTACTGCAGCCAATGTGCTTACTGTAATAGAATATTGTGTATATTTAATGGAGGTCCTGCAGATCTTTTTAATGGTGTTTCCTGCCATTATGGAGCTCTGCAGTAAACTGGTGTCATGGACAGGACAGGAAGTACAAGTACAAATGGACTGGATTGAGTTTGTCTGAGTGGTTTATGTTGAGGTGCAGAAACCTATACTGGTAGCGCCAACAGATTAAAGCTGCTGCTGCAGTGCATTCTATTCTCTGTCCCCCTGCTATAGGTGTATGCTGGGTGGATTGTGGTTCTACAAAAAAAGGATTTTTGACTATGGCTCACTGGTTATTTGCTTATGTTTTTATAATTTAAGGTCAAAAATGTTTATCTTAGGACATTTTATGTTAAGTTTCCACAGAGCCTGTCCCTTTTTAAACTGAGGGACTACAAACTAATTTAGAGACAGAATCTTTTACTGTTTAGTTTGTGGTTTCTAACATGCACTCATGCATGCAGCTCATATGATCACTTGGTGCTAATGAATAATTGTTGTCTTTGAGACAAACCTCATCTGTCATTTATAATGAAAACAAAATAATGATTCAACACACATATTTAAACTAATGCTTTTTACACAATAACCAACCAAAGTCTTCTTTAAAAAGGGAGGTTCAAGGCCTTAAACCTTCCTTTTTAGGTTGGCCTGCTTTTGCAGGTGTTGGCCCAGTTTTCAGATTCAGATCTTTCACGCAATCTTAAACAAACTGCCACAAACTGGTCCAATGTGAACGCAGCCTCAGCAAAGTTTTGTGTTTTTGTGTGTCATCAGGTTTCGGCAACCTTTGCGGCCAGCTTGGTGACAAGCCCAGCCATTGGGGCCTACCTGTCGGCGCAGTACGGTGACAGTCTGGTTGTCCTGGTTGCCACTGTGATCGCTGTGGCCGACATAGCCTTTGTGTTCTTTGTGGTTCCAGAGTCACTGCCAGACAAGATGAGGCTGACGTCCTGGGGCTTCCCCATCTCCTGGGAGCAGGCTGACCCGTTTGCGGTGAGTTCAGAGACTGAAAACCTCACAGTGTGAAAGAGAAGGGTCAAACGTCACATATAGTTTGTTGTGAGGAAGAGGAGGAAGAAACATCATCTGTGTTAGTTACACGTTTATTATGATACTTTATAGCTTAACATGTAACATTTGGCAGTTCAATCCCCAGTTTGTTATATACTGTAACAAATGCCTTTTAATTAGTTACTGCACTGACACAAATAGTTAGTAATACCTGTTTAATTTGGAAGACTTCAACAAAGGTAGATCATTCTAAAAAAGGATTGTTTGATTGGTCCTATATGGCAGCTGAATGGTGAGACGCCAACACTGCCATCAGGCAGCAACGATTTCTTAGGTAGTTAATGTAAATGTGTCTGCCAGATGTCAGCTGATTGAGTGATTGACAAACCGTTGTATTGATGAATTGCCTTGACAGCTGATTTGTTTTGTGTGTTCAGTCTCTGCGTCGTGTGGGAAAAGATACCACAGTGCTGCTGATCTGTGTCACAGTGTTCTTGTCCTACCTGCCTGAGGCCGGACAGTACTCCAGCTTCTTCCTCTACCTGAGACAGGTAACACACACACTAACTCACACTGTCAGACAGGTGTACAAGTGCTTTCTTCTTTTGTCTAGTTGGGACAGTAGCCAGCATTATGCGAGATGTCATGACTTGCTTTAATCTTCTTTTAAACTTCTTTTGTTGACTCCTCCTTCTGGTGAAAATCAGGCTGGATGTTAAAATTGCTGTTCAGTTTTTCACTGTATCTCTGCGATGAAAGTAAATAACATGAGTACATTTATTGACAATAATATAAGTGTTCAGGATGTTTCCCCATCAGAGAGTTGATGATTTTAACTACATTAGTGTTTTTTTATAAGATTTTATGAGATTCTGTCACTGGTGAAATGTTAAATATTCACTCACTGCAGGATATTTTGTTCTGTATTTCAGGTGATTGAGTTTTCTCCTGCAGCCATTGCTGCCTTCATTGCTATGGTGGGAATCCTCTCTATAGTTGCTCAGGTACAGAAACAACCAGCCAAAACCATCATGGTGGTTTTATCACAGAATTTATCATCAGTCTCTGTTTTCTGTTCACTAGAGATGCAACGATTAACAGCTTTTGTAGGCAGATTCCGATTCCAAGTTTTCATTGAGTTTGGCCTGCCGATACCAATTTTTTAGCGATTCTGATTTTATATTTTCTAACTACTTTAAGCACACAAAAACGTGTAGTTTCTATCTTTTCTTTAATGGTGCATTTTACATGATGGCAGAACATAGAACATTTTTTGAACAGGTAATCAATACCTACAAAATAGAATTATAGAAATTACTCCTGGTGTGGAAAATGTACACATCTAAAGTGCAATATTATGGAGGAACCTTTTCCTTCTTTTCACATCCAATATCCAACTAAACAAATTAGATAAACTTATCAAACTAAACTTCTGTATGTATGAAAATAGGGAAATCGGGTAATAAATAAAATAATACATAAAAAACAAAAATAAAATAAATATAGCCTTGCAGTATAATATTTCTCAAAATACACACAGGCCCGTTTTGAATGTCGACAGTAATGTTACTGAAACATGTAGTTCCATATTTATTTATTCTTAGCAAGTTTGCTTTATTTGTCATTGTACATAATTATGAACAATACCAACGGGCTTATCTGCTAATGCTACTGTTACCTCAGAACAGTCCTTCAAATAGATGGTACCCGAGGGTGCTGTTACCTGAAACGGATGATTTCACGTCACCTCTCATTCTACACACAGTTTACCAACAAAACCAAATGCCTAGGGAAGATTACTACGTTTTTAATGTTGGTTTTGAGCGGTATGCATCCCCACTAACCTGGAAAGCGTTTAAAACGGTAACGTTAATACAGCGTGTCAGACACTGCGTCTCCTGCAGCGGGGCGTCAGGCAGAGGGACCGTCAGTGTTTGTTAACATTAGCTTCTAGTCTCATCTGGGGTCTGATAAACAGTAAAGTCATCAAAGTCAATGTGCCCAACGCTATTTTCCGATGTATACTGTAGCTGTGAGTGCGGTTTTCTTGTTCCAGTTGTTCAGCCTCAGAGGGGAGAGAGAGCGGCTGACCATTTGCCTGAGATCAGTAGAGCACACTGCTCTGCAGAGCTTTTCTGACGTTTCACAAACAGCCGATGGAGCGGTGGTGCATGTGCACGAGTGATGCTGATGTTGCGCAATGTTAAACATGCAGCACCCGAGTGCATTTGACCGGCATAAAATCGGCACATGTCAGTCTAACCTGATGGTCATGGCCGTTCACGTGAAAACCGTTTAATTCTGGTCACCAGCCGGTTGATCGGTGCATCTCTACTGTTCACCTATGAATGTTTGTGGATGTGTTACTCAAATTTGCAGCCAAATTCAAATTGCCTCTGTGTGTAATTTAACTTAAATTAAATTATGCGCTTGTTCAATCGCAAGATTTGATTGGCTGTATCGAAATAACGTCTCCATCTACGTAGACGGTTACCTGAATGGAATTCTATTGCGTATCATTTCATCATGTACAATGTTTCTCTCTTTCTGTCTGTCAGACTCTCTTCCTTAGTGTTTTAATGAGGACTATTGGTAATAAGAATACAGTTCTTCTGGGTCTGGGCTTTCAGCTCTTCCAGCTGGCCTGGTATGGCTTTGGCTCCGAGCCATGGTGAGAACACCTGCTAAGTACACATTTGTAGTTTTTGTTATTGCTTATACAAAATTACATTTTTATTCATATCTGTTTTAGGATGATGTGGGCAGCAGGAACAGTAGCAGCCATGTCCTCCATCACCTTCCCTGCAGTCTCTGCTCTGGTGTCACACTGTGCAGCCCCTGACCAGCAAGGTGTGTCTTTCTGTCTATGTCTTTCTCTCCTTTTGGAGAACAAGAATCACGGGAGAAAGATGCTTTTCTTTTTCTTTTGTGTCTTTGTGTGTGACTTTCTTTTCTTCTTTTTTTTTATAAAGCGTTTTTGAAGATTTCTTAACAGTGTGTGCGTGTCTGTGTGTGTTCAGGTGTAGCCCAGGGGATGATCACAGGTATCAGAGGTCTTTGTAACGGTTTGGGTCCAGCCCTCTATGGCTTTATCTTCTTTCTCTTCAACGTGGAGCTGGACGATATGCATCCGGTAGCAGGACGACCCACACAGAAAATAGAGGTACGCACACACACATAGGAAGTAAGCTACCTTACCTGAACCCTATGGGTCATGACAGCATTTGGGGTTTGGGATATTTTGTTGCTTAAAGAAGAATTCTGATTGATTTCAACACGTGGCTCTGTTGTTTGTAAATTTGGACTGCTGTCAGTAACAAGAAGAATTAAAACAATCGGTGCTGCCTACACCGTGTTATTCTCCTGCTAGAGTTAGCATCCAACAGGCTTAAACAAGGCAAGTTTTTAGCCTCTAAACATATTCAAAATGTCATTACCAATACCTACTCGCGTGCAGTGTTTCCTTCCGGGGGAATACAGTGAATCTGATTGCAGTAGATGTGACAGGCATAAAAGTTCTGTTAATCAATACTTCTGTTTATTTCCTGTTTTTTTATTTTCCTATTGTCAAAATCATACAATCCAATGTTCCAAAATGTATTTTTTCCACAAAAAAGATTTGCTGCTGGTATGTCCTTTAGTAATGCCTATGTAGAAACAGGCTGTGACCTGACACCACAGTGAAGTCAGGAGAGCTGCAGTTCAAGAGCTACTGAGCATGCCCATAGGTAACTAAGCAACAGTGGGCTGTTTAACTTTTTACCTGCTGCAGCCGGGCGCTCTGCTCTCCTGGCTCCACTGTGGTGTCAGCTCAGAGCTTGTTTGTACATAGTCGTTACTAAGGAAATAACAACAGCAAATCGTTTTTTGTGGAAAAAATACATTTTGAAATATTGGATTGAATGAGTTCAACAATAGGAAAACAAATAAGCAGGAAATAAACAGAGGTATGAATTAGCACAACTTTTATGCATTTCTGTTACTTCTACTGCAGACAGATTCGCTGTATTCCCTCGGCAGTAATCACTGCACATGGGTAGGCACTTGTAATTACATTTTAAACATGTTTAGAGGCCAAAAACACCTTTTAAAACTTGCCCTAAACTTGTTGGCTGCTAACTGTAGCAGGTGGATAACAGGGTGTAGGCAGCACCGATTGTTTTTGTTGTTCTCGCCACTGACAGCAGTCCAAATTTACAAACAGAGCCACGTGTTGGAATTTTCCTTTAAAGCTGACATCACTGTTTGAGCTGTAACATGTTACCAAAGCATGAAGTGAAATTACTTGATTCCATAATATGGAAAACAAATGTGGAAACAAGTCTAATATTTAATTGTATATTAATTAAAATATTGATGTGTACTTATGTTGTGTATATCTAGATAGACATTTATTAGTGTGCAGATTTTTAATTGGGATTAAATTTGAGGCCAATCTTTTGAAGTCATCCATTCAGTTTTCAAAATAATTGTTCATAATTTAAACATATAACGCATAATTTCTCTCTGTCTGCAGAAGTCGATGATTCCCGGTCCTCCCTTCCTGTTTGGAGCGTGCACCGTCTTATTTGCCCTCCTAGTAGCTGTCTTCATCCCTGAGCACCACCGATTGGCTGAGGCCAAGACCTGCTCCACCCGCAAGTCCAGCAGCACCTCCACTGCACACGCTCAGAGCGCCAGCCCTCTGGCCATGCCCGCCAGTGATGCGGAGGACATTGAGCCGCTCCTGCAGGACAGCAGCATGTGACAAGCCGGGCCAGCCAATCGCAGCGTTGAGGTCATGAGTCGGCTTTCCGAATAAACAGTTTTCAACTTTTATTTTTTTATTTCTTTAGATCCAGAACGTTCAGATAAAAGACTCAGGGAATGTTAAGCAGCAATCACACTGACAAGATTTATTTCTGTAAAATATTTCTTCTTTTAGATAACGTTACTGCCTTATGTTTGCCTCACAAATTAATTTCCCTTTCAAACAAGTCTCAAATGTCGACTTAGTTTAACAATGTAGTTTAAAATATTCAAGGACTGATTTATCATAGTCTGGTCCTTCCAATTCTGGTTTCTATTTGGTTCAATATCAATTTTGTTGATCCAACAACCATATTGAGAGACAGAAGTCATTGAGAGAAAGAGGAGGTAATGTTGCTTGAGATCAAACTAGTAATGTGGCATTTACACTGCGCACATTTTTACCACTCAAACACGAGAACCTTAGCCTCTAAGTCCACCTTAGCTCTATGTCACTGAACTAGTTTTGGTCTTTAGTTTCTCTAGTGAGAAGGATGGGAGGCACATCTGCACCCAGTGTGACCTTAACTTCCTTCACCTGGTAGAGGACAGAGACCTACTCATGTGAAAACATACCACTTGTGATTTAGTTTAAAATGCTATGACGTATAATCCACCATGCAAATCATTTTACTCACGTTTTTTTTTTTTTTTCTTTTTTTTTTTTATAGCCGTCAGTCTGGTTGCAACCTAAACACTCTGGAGTCATTTTGCATCTGTATCCGCTGTACCTAACGCCACCTGTCAGGTCTGCAGAAGTCAGGAGATCTAACGCCCCTTTTTGTACGAGACCAGCAGTGAGGTGAAGGTGTGTTGAATTATCCACACAGCTGACCACAAGGCGACCCAAAACTACAGACTGTTGTTTTAACTGAAACTTTATGTCGGGACGGAAAAATGGGGATGGAGGATGGTGAGGTCAGAGCTGCTCTGCATTGTGGGATATGACACAGGAGAGGTGAGACTGGTCGGAGTGGAGTTGTCTCCTTCAGGGGCAGGGTGGCTGTTTTCTATTGTTGCTGTTCATATTTTATCTCCGCATTACTGACTGTTTGTACTCAAATAATGAGACTTTTGGATAACCGGTTACCATGACACCGAACTGTCACTCACACTGAGCATGTGCGAGCTCTGGCCGGCTGTGACATCATCATTGTCTCCTGCTGTGTGTTTCACATTGAGGAGAAAACTAGAAATAGAAACATTGATATATTTAAGAAATTAATTCAAACCATTTGAAGTGCTTTTAGGAGCTCTTGTTACGGAGCCTGCTAGGTGTCATGGACAATTTACTGATTCCTGCAATGGATTTAATATCAAGTTCTATATTTTACCTCCTCCCCTGATGGCAGTAAATAAGTTCAGTTAGACATGAGTCTGACAAAGAGATTTATAAAGCGCTCCACTTTTTATTGAAATGTAGGACGTTTTTACAGCTAATCATCTGTTATCCTGCAAAATGCTTTCAATGGATCTCAAAGATAAATATCTCAAGTATCTCTGCATATCTGAGTCCAAATTAAATCTTTAAAAGAGATCCAGTAAGAGAGTGACCTAAAGCTGATAGGTTATCATAAATCAACAGTATGAATGACTAAATCCTGGACACTGAGTTGTTTTCCTCCATGACAACCCCTGGCCGGGCTTGGTGCGCTTATTTCGCTTATGTCACTGGATCACATTTCAGTATTACATCCATTGACACTACCTGGTCATTTAATTTTGTGTTCAAATACTTGAAGTGTGTCGAGCCTGTTGGTTATTTCCAGGCTCTGGTAGTGCTCCTCCTCCCACCCGCCTGCCACTCCAGGTTGGACAAATCGAGTGCTCTTGAGTTACTGATGTAGTTTAAACTGCTTTGGATCCAGGCCTGACAGCCCGATCTTCATCCGTGCATTGAGCGCTCTGTTCTCGTTGTGTCAAGTCTGTCTCTGACTTTCAGAGCCGACGGGTTGTTGAGAATCAAATTGTGCCATTTGTTTCAGTTTTGTTTCTATTTTGTTACTTTGTTTTCAGATATTTTTTCCACATCTTTCCCTCTTCCCTCCATAATCAGAGCTGTTACCATGGCTACAGCCAGAAGATGCTTTACCCATAGCAACAGCTTTGTAATTGTACTGTATTGACGCCAAACTCCACCCAGCTGTCTAGATGGCTTTTAGTATTCCTCTCTGATGAAAGATGAACTAATCCGTGAAAAACACGTGTCATACCTCACCCAGTGCAGGCTGGGACAGGATGCAGCCCCCGGTAACCCTGAACGGGATAGATGTGTAATCTAGTACTGATATAACTGTCTGTTACAGATTTTAGTTTTTCTCTTACATGTCCTCCATACATCACTCAGTCAACATTTTGTAAATGGCATATATGCTGCAGTCAAGTTATATCTAATGTGTGGGAAATACTAGCTTCTGACGGGAAGTTGTCTGCAAGGGCCGTGACACACCAACCCGATAATCAGCCGTAGGTCAGTCGGGCGCGGTCGGTGATTTGAGTCCGTTTTGTGCCGTCGTCCATCCGGAGGGGCCGGCGGCCTTCATTTTTGCCAACCTGACATGCTCGGTTGGGAGGCGGGCACTGCCAGCTATCGGAATCAAATGACCAATCTGATTGGACTGCAAACCTGGAAATGACGAGCGGGATAAGCGTGGCTAGAATCTCTCAAAATCTGACAAATCTTTTAAATTGACCTTTGTTGATCTGAAATGAAGACAGATTCAGCAACTGCATGATCAATTTCACGCTTAAAATGAACTATTTTAGTAAAATATGAGATCGTATTCTGAACGAGCCGTCTGGCTTTGAATTTCCGGAGAAACCAGACCCGTGTGACGTGTTTGTCCAGTCAGCTGCAGGTTTTCATTTTCGGGCGACAATACCGATAAGTGCCGCCCGCTATTGTGGAGACATATTACATCTCGTTGCTTTGGTGTGTTCCGAGGCACCTTTTTGACCAACTCAGGGAGACTGATCAGTCCAACTGCCTGTTCTGCCCACGGTCAGCCGTCTGGTTGGTGTGTCAGGGGCTTTACAAGTCTCAGTACCGACGTCACAAAAGTAACCAAAACTTTACATAGGATTATGTCCGGTCAAAGCTTCACCGAGTATTAAGTGTGGTGTTCTTTTTTTCCAATTTGACTTGAATGCAGCATCACTGTTGTTGCTGCTACAAAAACAGCTGGGTGGTCTAGTGATGATGGGATGCAGCTTCATGAAGCACAATCACGTTACAACCAGACAGGATTCATCTAAAGATTTCTAAAATGCAGATTCAATCTTCAGACTTTTGTCTCCATCTTTTAAAATCACTAATTATTATTGTAATTCAACCCCAAGCTCTCCGTCAGTTCCTCAAACCAAACTTTTTGGACTTGACTGAGACTTTAACCTTTAATCTACTGTTTGATTTGCTCTCTTTCTCAAAGATGATGTCAAAAACAGAAAGTTGGACCAACATTATATATTTTTTTACACTCTGATTCTGAAGCAGTGCAGAGTTGTTACGCAATATCCACCATTGTTATTACTTACATCCTGTATTTTCTGATATTGTCAATGTCGTCCTCCTGTTCAGCTTTCTGTTGCTGATGTGTTCATGTCTCATAGGAAAGTTCCATTACTCCTCCGGACAACACTGTGTAGTTCCTACACATTTAGCGTGCAGTGAAGAATAATTCAGCGCATCTCTGCTAGAGCTCCAACGATTAATCGATTAGTTGATCAACACAAAATTAATCTGCAAATGTTTTAGTCTTTTCTCAGTTTTCTGCTTCCAAGAGTCAAAGATTTCTTTCTTTGTCAAATATGATTGTAAGCTGAAAATCTTTGTTTTGTACTGTAGGTCAAAATAGTCATGGTCACCTTGAGCTATGGGAAATTGTAACGTTTTTTTTTTTCTCAGAATTGAAAACTGACATACTGAAAGATTTCAGTGCTCATCTTTATAATCAGCTGTATTTATTTTAGGCAAAGTTCTCACGCAGATGCTAACTCTTTGAGAGCTTTTGTAGAAAAAGCGTTCATTTTTCATTCTAAGTCCTATTCTGGTAGCCAATCTTTTTTAACTTTCCGATGGGACGTGAAGCAACATGGCCACCAGTTTAGACAAACGCAACTGAACTGATGATTACTGAAGCTTTTTAAAACTTGTTTTTGTACGTCAGTACTTATTACTGAATATAAATATTTGGTTATACTAAGAAGACTTATTTTAGCTGATAATTATAACGGAAAAAGAAACGTACGCAGTCAAGTAGTTCTCCTCGTGTACATGATGCAGAACATTTGCTGATTGCTGCACTTTAACTTTCTTTTCAACGTGTGCCTCTAATCATTCTACATGTTCATATCTGTTTTTATATATAAACAAAGACGCTGAATGACATCTTTGTGTGTGTGAATTTGCAGTTGCTTTTATCTTAAGAACATAATTTTGAATAATATCTATGATAATTATAATAAAGACAAATGTATGGAATTTAGAATGTGGGCTTGTTTTTTTTTTAATGATAAATCCATAAATTAAAGGATTTGGCATTTGGGGAAATGTGTGTATTTGAAAAAATTGTCACATATTTTCTTATGAAATAAGTGAAATTTTAAATCTTTGCTTCCAGGTAACTTAAAAAATCAGAGAATTTGAGCAAAATAACATCTTTACCAACATTTATTAAAATGAATAATAAAAACACAGTCAAACTTTTTAAAGCATCACACAGAAAAATCAACAAATAAAAATAAAGTTAAAACACTTTTTACTTCCTTCTGGAGAAACTGATTGGAATAATCATTAAATGTGTTTGTAATTTGCGTTTACACATTTTGTTGCAAAAATGAATCCATCTTTAATTTGTCTGATGTTCAGCCTCATTTCTGTTTGGTCACACTTACATTTACACCCTCAACCATACAATCCAGTTTCTCCCAAATATGTCTCCATTGTGTTTGTTTGGAGAAAACAAAACATTGAAACAAAATCCTCACATTGGTTGCACAGACCAGAGATTAACAGTTCCAAACATGACATTGTAAAGTAGGTTTGTGATCACGGTTCATAATGAAGCAGTGAGCTTCAATGAGTTGACGTCAAACTGTTTAAATGTTGGAAATCTGATTTGGAATGACAATTTTTTTGGAATTATTTTTTTTTATGGAGAAATTTATTTATAAAACAATCAAACATCAAATTAAAAAAGTATCCCTCAGCAGTGACAGATGCAAATAACTTATGTTTCAAAAACAGCCTTCCGTCATTTAAGCTATGGAAGTTCATTACTGACGAGGGGGGGGAAATAGATGAAATGGTGAAAATGACAACAAAATGAAATACTTTTGACTCACTATCTCACAATTTCATTGAAGTAAGTTATTTTTTTTTTCAACTGACTTTTTAAGTATTTGAGTATTTAATAGTTAAAATGTCAGTGTTGTCAGAAGATAGACTTAGTTTCTAAATCTAAATTCTAAATTAATCTAAATTATTTTAACTTTGGCACAATGTGTCAGATCTGTCACTTAACATGAGAAATTTGGTTGTTTTTTTTCTTGATTTTTTAAAAATCTTTTTATTCTTGTCGTGGAAGAAAAAGACTGATCTTAGATCAGCTCTAATAAAATAATTTCATACACATTGGATAACATTTTCTCTGAGTGTTACAAAGTGATAAAGTAAATCTTTTTTTTAAGTACATTTTTTGTATGGATTGAACATTGAGCTCAATTTTGACATTAAAACTTTAATTTTTAAGTCATAAGTTATAATCTTGATTTATTTTTCCCCTTGGTCACTGGCAGATATGAACTTCAGTGTTAAGCTTTTGTCAACAGCATGTAGGTCAACATTACTTTCTGCTAACAATCCCACAATGCAATGCGTTTCACAGATGTGTCTGGTATCCCATGAATGAAACCACTTTATTGTGATTTTAAATTTTTTTTTCTAGTGCTGCTTTGAAAAAACCTGCTTCAAATTATCTTTCAGTCTTTCACATGATGAAGACGTCAGCTTCATATTCCTCCTCTTCCACCTCCTCTTCCTCACAGCAGGCAGGAGATAGAGACCTTGGTGGTGGATTCAGGGACTTTGTCTGGTGTGGTACAAACAACATGTCAGCAGGTTTATCTGATCATTGGCCTTGAGAATAACTTAAACTCCACATGTTAAAATGAGAAAACATTTTAATTTACAGTCAGAGCACTGTTTGTTGTTTTATTACCCACAGTATAAATTATAATATAGTTATGAATGGCTTTCTTTAAATACATACAGTTTGTTCTACCTGGAAACATAACATCATAAATAAATATAATTGTATAAATATAATTTGATTATGTTGTTGCAGTTCACCAATGAGTTATAACTAACAAAGCTTTGTCACCTCTGCCCTTCAGCGAGTCGAGGTACAGCTCGATGAACTCCTTCTCTCTGCTGTCTTTCTTCACCTCCTCCTCCTCCTCTCTCTGCTGTCTCCACCTCTCTTTCTTCATCTTTTCTTTTTTCTTCTCCTCTTCTCTCTTCTTCTTTTCTGCGCTTGTGCGGTTGTCTCGCAGTCGGATAAACCTGCCGGGGGAGAGTAGACACAATGAAAACCGAGAACAGTCTGACTATATGCGCGATAAACTCTGAGCATAGACTGTATATATATAAATATATGTGTGTGTGTGTTTATATATATACATATAGATAGAAAGATAGATAGATATTAGGTTTGGTCATGAAGTTGCCCCCTGTGGGCAAAGAGTGGAACAGCTTCTGCAGATTAAACCCTACCACCACCTGCAGACTGGCAGCGCTACAGCTGTAGGGCTTTTTGTGTGTTTTTTGTGTTTCCATTTAAAACTCATTAAACAAATGCCAAATTACTAAAATGAATTTAACATGCAGTACTTGATTTCAGGGTTTCTGCACAGTTTAGTCGGTATGCTGGTGAGCTCATCGCTGCTGACGACAATCATCTTGAGTGTGGAGATGTTGCAGAGACAGTGAGGGAGGTAAGACAGGTTGTTCTTATGGACAAACAGGGTGACCAGCTGCTCCATCCTACACACACACACACACACACACACTCACACAGAGAGACCCTTATATGTATTTTGCTTGTAGGCAACATGTAAAACAAAGTCCGTAAAGTTGCCTGCAGACACAAAGTATCTGTTAGGACTTCCTAATGATCTGCTGTCTAATTAAACATGCCAGATGTTGTGATCAGCTGGAAGACACCTCTGAAAGACATTTAAACAAGAACGGAGAAATTTCCAGTGGACATCCCGAATCCGGTTTATTGATGCTCAGAGTAATCAGATTAGAGGTGGTGGTGATGTCATCAGTTACCTGTCCATGTCCTGCGGCAGGTCAGTCAGACTGTTGTTGCTCAAGTCCAGCAGCTGCAGGCTGCTCATCCTCAGAGCACAGATGGGGATCGATGTGAACCTGTTTTCAGCAATGTCCAGGTGAGCCATCTGCTTTAGGCTGCTCAGCTGAGTGACATCATCAACACAATAACCTCATCAATTTAGTAACAAAATCACAGCAAAACCCAAACTAACCGATGCTCTGACAAAGTGAAGCACGTTGTGGAACTTTCTTTTAACAATCACTGTCTATTTGATTGTTTACTTTTCAGTACTTTGTTAAAAACAAACTGTTCAGGACAAAACAGGATGTTTATTACATCCTCTCTGCGTCACCTCAAACGGCAGCTGAGACAGGTTGAGGTTTCCTGTGAGTTCGAGTCTCTTCAGGTTCTCACAGTTTCCAAGTTCTGGAGGAACTCTGGACAGACAGTTGTAGCTGGCATTT
This sequence comes from Etheostoma cragini, assembly GCF_013103735.1. NCBI lineage: Eukaryota > Metazoa > Chordata > Actinopteri > Perciformes > Percidae > Etheostoma > Etheostoma cragini. The sequence continues at coordinate 16,195,440 of NC_048411.1, forward strand.
AATTCCCTCAAAGCTGTCAGTTTCCCTGAGGACAGAAGAGACTGTTTGTTCCACGGCAACATTTGTTTGATTTCATAACTTATTTAAGGAGGCTAAACTAACGCACACCAACTTTAGGTACATGACCTAGCATGTTCTGATTAAAGGAAAAACTTAAGAATAAAAGAAAACGTCAACAAATAAAACTTGTTTAAGAAACTGGAACTCAACTTAGGTTAGTGACTGAAAATCAAATCTCTCTCTAAAACCTGATCATGCTTAAATCTTGTGTTTCCCCCTCACCGATCTCAGGTGGCAGCTCGGCGATGGCGTTTTTTGGGATCTCAAGCACGGTGAGCTGGGTGAACAGACCCAGGTACTCAGGCAGCCGACAAATCTTTGTCCCACTGACGTGCCACTCTTTCAGGTACGTCATCCACTGCAACTCCTTGGGGAAGTCCTGCACAAATATGACCGTTTTTACCAGTTATGTTCTTCCACATGAACATTGCAGAATGTGTAACCAGCTTACCATCCACTGATCTCCCTCCAGCTGTAAGATCAGCTTCTGCTCCTGATCTAACCCTTTCTGCTCCTGCTCTTCTGCTTCTAACAGAAAAACAACATAATCAGCAGATAAAGATACACAAAAACACACCATCAGCAAATTACCTGCATACAGCAGTATTTACCTGCCTACACCAGTATATTTACCTGTACAGGGCTGTATATCAGTCAGTGTTGATCTCTCCAGGTAATGATGCAGCTGGTTGAGTTCCTTGGTCTTCAGTGCCTTACAGTAAATACGATACTGCCACTGTTGTTCGATCCTACAGACAGACAGACGTGTTAATCAGGCATCCGCAGCTTCATGTTAATGTCAGATTAGATTTCAGACCAACTGGATATTCCTTTTCTATACTTGTGACCTTTCTGCTCTCTTGTGACGCTGACATGCCGTCATTGTAGAACCACAGCACTGATGTTGGGTTATAAATAGCTGTCTGTGTGTTCATATTACTAAAATCAGCCTTGACCCTCATAGAGTAATGACTAACCACAGTCAGCTGTGTGTGAGTCGGTCTTTCTGACATTGTTCACAGCTGAGTGGAGATTTGAAAACATTAAAATAACGTTGTGTTAGACTGACCATACTTGATACAGACAGAAACATTTAAAGTTAAAAAAAATCTTTAATTAACATTATGTTAGGCCTAACAAGGAAAATATGTTTTTTTCCATATACATATTTTTTACATTTTAAAAAATGTTTATGTTACTAGAGTAGATTTGGCCTAAAAAGATATTAATACAGCTTTCATTCATTCTTAGTACTGAGAAGAAAAGAAGCATCACCATCTTTGGGATAAAATATGCGCTTGTCATGAATACAGCCAAGTTGGTGAGTAACTTGCAGTGCGTTCAGGACAGATATAACAAATCATACAACGATATGAATGTTTAATATTGAGCAGAAGAATGGGGGTAGTCTCTCCGCTGTACATGATGCTGGGATGAACCCCTTCAACACTGGCTCACAGTAAGTGTGCAACTGCAGCTAAATTTGTGTTTTTTTTTCATTTTGGTGAACACTCGAAACATTACTGCGTGTAACATTCTTTTAAATACACTTAGAAATAGTTTTTTAGTTTGCAGGTTGTCATAAAAATAGCATATGAAGGCTTCATATATTTTAAACTTCCTGTTGACATGTCCTAGCTTTAGGGCGTTGATGAATGAGACACACCAGATGCACATAAAGTGTAGCTTCAGACTCTCGGGAGAAGCTCCTTTCAAACTGCATGAAGATGTGTGTAAGGTCTGCTGTAGACTGAGAGAGAGCTGCCCCTGTGTGTGTTTCCTGTCAGATTGTCAGTGTTGCTTTCTGCCTTCCTGTGTTTGGACAGTAATTCGTCTCCTGGCCTCCTCTCTTTTTGCCCTTTTGGATGGATTACTGAGCAGGGCCCACAACGACTACAAAAAAAAATGTATTTAAGATTGAAACAAACATTTTACTCAACGTTAAGTTCTGAATTTCCCTTACACCTAACATAAAAATATATTTTCATTAGTTTTTACTATGTTTTCATTAGTTTTCACTTCAGTATTGGCTTTTTATTACTTTTTACAAGAATGATTTATTAACGTGTCTTTTATGTATTCGAATTACTAATTAAAAGTTTGATTTTACTAAATTACAAGGCAACTACACCAAACCCCTCTGTCTCTTAAAGCGTTTATTTCCTAAAAGTTGAGGTGAGCAGAGCTTTTAAATCAGAATTAAGCTCTATAGTAAACAAGTGTTGAACACCCATTTTCTCTGGCAGAGCGTCCTCTTCCTGGAATGAATTCCTTTGTACCTTTCGTTTACATGCAAACAGACAATTTGCCTCTGAAAACGAGTCTTTCTAAAAACTCCGGAGTGAAGATTTTTGTAAACCTCATTTGCATGTAAACTGAGACAAACAGAGGTTTAGACATCTGAGGAAGTGAGGAAGAAAAGAATAAGTAAGTGATTCGTTGCTGTTGTTGCCATTCTCTGGATTCTGATTGGCTAACGTGGGCTTGAGCTTCTTGTTACACTGCCACCTACACGTTTGGCGTGCTCTTAACAGATTTGACGGCATATATACACAGGTATGTGTATACAAACCCTTTTGTGAAAACTGACAGCTGTGCACAAGGTTATTTTTGAAAATGGAGAGGTTGAACTGTCCATTCATGAAAATACTATAGCGGCCTCAGATCCACAGTTTAAAGATGGGTGTAACCAACATGGTGGTGCAGTGCCGGAGCTGTTAGGCCCCATTCACTGCACAAATACATGTTGATAAGATTAGAATTCAAACTAGTTTCACTTTTGAGGAAGTGAGACTCAGACAGGCTTTGTCACAAAGAGGTGAAATGGTGCAGAAAAGAGTTCAGCTGGACCAGGAAACCGTCTCTTGTTCCATCTGTCTGGATGTACTGAAGGATTCGGTGACTACTCCCTCTCAACACAGCTACTGCATGAACTGTATTAAAAGCTTCTTGGATGGAAAGGATGAGAAGAAATCCCACAGCTGCCCTCAGTGTAGGCAGAACTTCACACCGAGGCCTGTCCTGCTAAAAACACCATGTTGGCAGTTTTAGTGGAGGAACTGAAGGACTCCAAGAAAAAACTGAAAGTCCTGTTTGATGGGTCTGAGACACACCTGCAGCTGTCACTATAATGTGGCTCTGTTAAAGAAACACAAGCTGGTGGAGCCCTCCAAGAAGCTGCAGGACAATATCTGCTCCTATAATATTCTGCCGCACTGATCAGCAGTGTGATCAGCTACAGCAGAGAGGGCTGAGAGGGGATTCAAAAGAAAAATGTGATGATGCTTCAACAGGAGCAGAGGCCATCAATGGCTCTGCTGATAAAGCAGTACAGGACAGCGAGAAGATCTTGACTGAGCTGATCCGTCTTCTGGAGAAACGAAGCTACGATGTGTAACAGCAGGTCAGATCTCGGCAGATAAATGAAGTGAGTTGAATCAAAGAGCTTGCTGGAGCCGGAGATCACTGAGCTGCCAGTCACTGTCACCACTCAGTGGATCTACATCCAGCATCGAGGTCCGTCCTCTGAGATACTTTGAGGACTTGGCCGCGGCTGTCTAAGAACTCAGAGACAAACTGCAGGAAGTTCGGAGAGAAAAGTGGACAAACGTCTCACTGACAGTGACTGACGTGGATGTTTTACTGCCACAACCAGAGTCAGAGTCCAGAGCGGATTGTTTTGCTGATTTGAAACGTTATTATTGTGTTACTCATCATGGATCAATGGTGTCAAACATCTGTAAGTCAAAATCAATTATAAAAATAAAATAAAAACAGATTAGTGATAATACTGTTCCAGTGTGTGTTCTACTAACTTTAGTTTGTTCTTCCTGCTACTGAAGTTTGGTTTGACCACGGTGTGTTTGAAGATGCTGATTAATTAAACTTTACTCAACGCTAAAGTGGGGATTCTTGTTTGTTACAGCTTCTCCTCAGCAACCCTTTTTGAGATAAATGTTTAAGTATACCACCATTTTTTACTTCAACACAGAATGTTCAGCTGTTATCCTTGTATCACTAATTAAGGCATGTACGAGCATTTTATTGTTGGCGTGGAACCAATTTTAGATATTTTAATTCTACTTGGGTAGATTATAGTACTTCATTATATCACATGTTTTTTTGTGTAAAAAGTAACTACAAGTGTCAAAAAGAGTAGTAAAAAGTACAATATTTCACTCTGTGATATAGTGGAGTAAAATTATCAAGTAGCATAAAATGGAAATACTCAATTAAAGTTAAAGTTGCTCAAAGTTGTACTCACGCACGGTACTTGAGTAAAAGTATTCACGCTACACTACTGTTATGCCGTGACAGACTGTGACAGCTGACGTGTGTAACTGTACAACCTTGATCATCTTACTTGGGCAATGCGCTCATCTCGATCCTCTCCTGCTCCTTCTTCTGTTTATGTCTGTATTTCTTCACTCGGACCTCCCAGATCTCTCTGATCAGAGAGAGGTCACTCACTGGGACGTCCAGCTTCCTCCCAGGGCCCATCTCTGCTCCTGGAGGCAAGAAGAGGAAGAGAGGAGGAGGAACCCATCATCTCATGATGTTGATTCTCAATTGAAGTTTTCTTTTATTATCTTGTAACCTCTAAAGTCTGATTTTAGAAATACAGAGTTCCAGTTGAATGTAGCACTATTACTTAAATACTATACTTAAATACAACTTAAAAGTATTTATATTATTAAGTATTATTTGTTTACAGATCCAAAAAAAGCTGAGAGATAGTGGGACTTTAGTTGATGTTTTCCTACTTTAATAGAGATTTTTTTATGGAAAATGAAAATGTCACAGAAAAACTTTTAAAGACAGACCTTCATGCAGCAGCAAGTTCCATCACTTAGAAGACATTAATACGACACAGTCTGTTTGTCATATTACAGTGACCGCTGTTGCTGTAGGCGCACATTTCTAATGGGTACACATGACAAAAAAATAACTCTGTCACTGAGAGGATCTGAGAGGCTTTTATTTTGGAAAAAGGCTGACATTTTGGCCAAGTGTGGTACTGTACCATCCCACTCTGTTTGCCTTGTATATGCATACTCTTTGACAGATAATAAGACACCATGCAGATAATATTCCACTTTAAGTCCTATTTAAGCCTCCAAATAGCAATGTCAGTTTCAAATAAAGTATTTGTTTTGATCTTTTTTTTCTAGCTGAAAAACTAAACCTACGTTTAAAAGATTGAGATGATAATTCACACATTTATCCTGTCCCATCTCAGCTATTGTAACTCTCTCTTCACCTGCCTCAGCAAAACATCTGGATTGTTGACAAGTTGTCCAAAATGCTGCTGTGTCGCTTTAGATAAGATCCTCCAAAAGATCTTATGTGACAAATCCACTTCAAGGTTCTTTATGATCACTTACTTAGACAGTGTTGGAAGAAGTATTTAGATTGTTTACTTCAGTAAGGGTACTAATATGACACTGTGGAAATACTCCTAGACAAGAAAGAAAAAGAAAAAGTCATGCTTTCAAAACCATAAGTAAGTAATTAAGTATGTAAGTATTATCAGCAAAATTACTAGACACTTGAATTTAATGTTAGTATGTAGAAATGCTAACATGCTAAACATGAGGATACGAAGTGAAGGAGGTGGAACTCAACTTCCCATGAATCATCAGCTATATTTACAGTCATGTCTGCTGGCTGGAGGACAAACTTTATCCTGCAGTTCAACTTTTTTACTTTAAGAGCTGCTAATCTGTCTCCACCAGACAGCTTAGCCAATATAATTATAATATATTATCTCTGTCAGAATGTAAACAAACATCCAGCTGTGATTACAAAAACAACGATTCATTTGTTTCTTACCTGTGAGTTCCTGTTAACGTCCTGCTGTCTGCTCACTTTCACCAGCTTGTTTACTGAGATCTGACTGTGTGTGTGTGTGTGTGTGTGTGTGTTTTTGTGTGTGTGTGTTTACTGTGTGTGCATGCTATTTTTAACCAGCTGAGATGTGACCCCTCCTGTGTGTCACATGATTCTGCTGCCTCACATACAGTAGAAACATATTTCTGGATCACTGACATCATCTTCTTTTTTGTGTAAAACTCACTTAAAACAGGTAATGTCTTAAAGACTTGTCATTTCTGTTGGTGTCATTTTGTTCTTGATAATCTAAATCTGTAAAGTAACTAAAGATGTCAGAACCCTCAACCTACCTCAAAATTGTACTTAAGTACAGTACTTGAGTAAATGTACTTGCCCCTGGGTTTCTGTGCCAGTTATATCAGTTAATGTGTTGCTATTGAACATTAATGTATTTAGGAACGTGCAACACGTAAGTGCAATATAAACTTTTAAAGGACAAGATATTCAGAATACTTTAAAACTCATCAAAACAACTTTTAGGTGAACATGTTCCCAGCTGAACGTGCATTACATCAAGGTTGCCTATCACAAACTAATTTCCACTCAGTGAATCTTGGGACCTTCATGGCCCTCAGAGAGTTCCAGTGGTTAGTTCCAGCATTCTCCTCAGAGGATGAATCCTTTTTAACCGGACTTTTTATTTAGTTGCACCAGCAAGTCAAACTTTGATTTCTAATGATATATTAAATCATACTAATGTTAACTCAAATTTTCGGGTTAATGGTGTGTGGCTGTGTGGGTGTGGGTATATGTGTGTGTGTGTGTGTGTGGGGGGGGGGGGCATTTTAAAAGAATTACAGTACAGAGGATTAGATCTATTCATTACAACACAACCTTTCCTCTTGCAGCTCCATCAAGACAAACTTTAAAAATGTACCCTATAAGGTGTTTAATGCCTAAAAACAGAGTATTTGTTTCTGGACTTGAACACAGAGATTTGCTTCTGAGCTTTTTCCTGAATTTTTAGATGATACTGGGACTAGTTAACATATCTGCGACACAAAGACAAGCAGGTGTGAATGAAAACGTTGGTGCTTCTTCCACAAATATCGTCTGCATGACATTTACCATCTTTGAATGTAAAGGTGTGTACAACACGTGGGCTTACCTTTAAATACATGCACACATACTGATGGTATGTTAAGCTGTACCACAAACAGGTGCGGCAGTAGTATCAGTACCAGGAAGAGTTTTAACAGTTTACATAAAATTTTGATTTTTGACAAGATTACATATCTGCCATTTAGTTCATTTTATAAATGTTATCTTTAAAGAAATGTATACATTGGCAAGTTATTTTGTGAGTTTATTTGAGTTTACCAATAATAGTGAGTCCTGGTTATAATTATTTTATGTTGAAAGTGTTTTGGTGATGGAAGTATTCAGATCCTTTACTTAAGTAAAAGTAACTAATACCACACTTTAAAAATACAGTGTTACAGTAAAAGTGTTATACTTTAGTAATTGCTTAAACTGGACCCACAAAACGGACACAGGAGGTGTTTTAAAAGAGTTTTAATGTCAAAGAGAGTTGCAGGTGATCCAAACAGGAAAGGATTTTGATGATTATTTACTGATTTACATCTTCCTGAGTCTCTTATTAGCAAATTGCACCTGTTTGGGCAGGTCAAATTAAACATGTATCATTCTTATTGGTAGAAAATATTTGTAATCTAATAAACTCCCATCTACGCTACGGCCCACCTTCAACCTGAGCAGTGGTCTAATCAGCAAGAATAACTGAAATTGCCTGTGTGAGTGTTCTTTAACTGTCTATGGTTCAGAGGCTTTCGTGTTCTTGTTCTACTTTTATATTGGCGTTTGGCATAACAACTTGTTGCATGACTGCCACCAACTGTTGAGCGTTGCCTAGAGCATCAGGTGTGTGAAAACACAGAGGCCACAATAACAAAGATTTGGTGTGGTTTTCTTATGCGAGCAGACAAACAGCACTTCAATAGGTGTAAGTAAAAGGGAAAGTACACGGATAAGGTGTTTTTTTATACATAAACCTATTTATGAATAATTTTAAATATGTTATGCCGGTGTATGTTTCTTGGCAGAGGCATTTGTCATTGAAATATGTTTGGTGAACCAAAGTTGCCTACATCAAACATCAGTTGTCAACAACGAATTACCAACTTGGAAATTAGTTAGCAAAATAGCCTGAGTTTCCCACCTGTGCCAGTATCCATTAACACGGTTTGAATGTGGCTGGCAATCAGAGGAAATGGGCCGCAGGTGTGTGGAGCAGCAGGTGTGATGAGTTCGGCTGAGTAGCAGAATGTAGGGCAGCCACACCCACCCTCAGACACACAAACAGGGGACAACAAAAACACAACAGGAAGGGGGGGGGGGGGAGAACTGGAGAAAAAGGGGAAATAGACAAGTAGGCCAACTGCAGATTCTAACGAAAAGTCCTAAATTGAAACTGTTCTTTTATTAAAAGTAGGCCTATATTCATGAAAATGTAAAGTATTGTGTAACTGTTATACTATTATATATCATTAGATTATCACTCATGCATTAATGGTAAAGCATGATTTGACTATTGTAGATGGTTAAGGTGAAGCTCATTTACAACCTGCATTGCAATTATTAACATTATTACAAGGAAAAACATAAAAGACTTCAAATTTCAATAGTTTCACAATAACTTTCTAATGGACCAATGGTTTCAGCTGTACTTGTATAAACTGTTGGAGATAATTAATAACCAAATATGTTTTATAAACTCTTCATGTTTTGTATGTGAAACTTACTAAAACTAAATCTATAGGATACATGTAGTGAATTAGATGTAAAGGAGTAAAAGAAAACAAAGTATAGTGCAAAGACTTGAGTAAAGGTATACTCCGTTACATTCCACCACTGAAAGGATTTGATGTGTCTATTACTAGAGCTGTGTGACACAGAACACAGAAGAAGAGCAACACGTGTGCAGTTTGCTCAATCTCTACTCTCATGTTGATTCATCCGTTTTATTTATTTATCTTTAAGAACTGCATCGCTGTATTCCTTGATATGTTAGATTTCAATAGCTTAACATACTGGTAGATCATGCTGGCTGTTACTGCCTTTGTGTTATCTTCCAGATCCACCAGAGGTCTCTGCTGAGTCTCTGCAGCCGTCTGCAGTCATCTCATCAGCATGAGGGATTAGCACAAATAAAAGTTCATGGTGCCTCCAGTGGTGGGAAGTAACTAGTAAGCTGCATTTACTCAAGCACTATACTTAAACACAGTTTTGAGGTACTTGTAATATCTTCTTATATAATATCTACTTTATACATCTACTCCAATACATCTTAAATGTAAATATTATATTATATATATATATTATTATATACTGTACTACATGTATTTAACTGCTATACATACTTTGACTTTACTCACAAACCACAAGATTAATTTATCAAGTGTACAACATGTAACATTTCTGCATTGAAATGCATTAAAACAACTATACCTATGTTTTAAATTTTGTTGAGTTGTATACTTACACTATCCTAAACATTTCCAACACTGTTCTTCCTTGGGTTGTCTTGTTTTACTTCCTATTATAGAATTTCCAGGCTGCGTGATTACCTGTCCCTGCCCTAATGGGTTGCACTTGTGTCTCATTGTTTCACCTGTCTTGTGTATGTACATTCAGTCTACCACTTACCCCAGTGTAAGGTTGTCTGCTTCCTTGTGTTCAGCCTTCAAGTGATTTTCCCTGTGTCCTGTTTTCTGAGTTCCTGTTCTTGTCCCAAGATTAGGACTATTCCCTGTCATTCTGGATTTCCCTTTGCCTGCTGTTTTTGGACAGTGTTGCCTGTGAGTTTATTAGCTTGCTAATAAAACGTTGCATTTTACATACCTGAGTTGTGTATCTGTGGGTCCATTTTCCATTGTGCTTGATACTTTTGATACTTGAAGTACATTTTACAACATATTTTTTGTTGTCTGTGGTGAAATGTGTGACATACTCCACAAGAAGGCGCCAAGAAAGCTCAGTTGGTGGAGTGGGCATCCATGTATAGAGGTTACTCCTCGACGCAGCGTTCTACTCCAACCTGCGGTTCTTTGCTGCATGTCAATCCCTCTCTCTCTCGCTTTTCATGTCTTCAGCTGTCCTGTCAAAAATGAAGGCTGAAAATGCCGAAAAATAATCTTTAAAAAAAGAGTTATTGTCTCCTCTCCTAATGCTGCCCCCTGTGCCACATTCCAGATCTCACAGAGGCCTCTACATGCCTTCCTGAGAGCTGAGTCTCTGCACCTGCCTGCAATCTGCAAACCCACAAAATGTATCAGCTCATAATGATGAGTTTCTCTGCTTCAGTTTTATGTTCATCACTTTGACATTCTGTCGGAGCTTTTTGTCTTTGCTCGTCTTTAGTTAATATTCAGTGTTTTGCTGTACGTTTGGTTTCTGCCTGTTGACCCAAAAAGATTACGGTCTGACACGGTAGTGGACAAAAAAAAAGTGCATTTGCTTAATTACTGCAAATACAATTTAGAAATTCTTTACGCTAACTGCTGATATGATTTTACACACTAAACATCTGATTAACAGCTTGTTGTTTGTATTTGCGGGTGTGTGTGTGTGTGTGTGTGTGTGTGTGTGTGTGTGTGTGTGTGTGTGTGTGTGTTTGCTTCACACCCCGGGCAGCATCATCTCACACCCCGAGAAGGTTGAAATGTCAAACATGTTATTACCCAACTGACACACACACACGCTCACTCGTAAAGTGTGGTCTGAAGTTCATGACGTAACTGTAAAAGCAGATCACTTTCTGTTTCTACACACATGCCGTGCGTTCATGGACTACGGGATATATCTATATATATATACAGTATGTGTCTGCTACACACACAAACTCATCACATGTGTTATTTTTCTTGATGATACAGGATGTAACAGCTGGCTGGGAGCAGACTGAGTGTTGACAGTGTTTTGTGTGTGAGTGTGTGTGTGTGTGTGTGTGTGTGTGTGTCTCAAAACTCTTGTGTTCCACACTCATGTCACATTGTTTTCATCAGCAGTCTGAACAGTTGACATGGACAACTAAATACTCATATGTATGTTATTTTTTGATGTTGTGCACAGACAATAATAAGAATAGGAACAATTGTGTTTCCAAGATCACTGAAAGATCAGAAAATAACAGTTACAAAACAAACCTTGAGATGCATTAAACCAATATTAATGAGTTGGATTATCTTCAAGTTTCACCTCTCTGCAGGCAGATTTTCAACTGTAATCAATGGAAAAACTAATGGAAAATCATCAGCAGGGAAATTAAAAGCAAATCATTTGCAGTCGATGGCCTAACACCCGTGTTTTAGGCCATCAACTGTAAATGATACACTTTTATCACTTATAACCCTTTAATGAGTGATGAGATGTCTGCAGTTCGTGTGATGTCTTCAGCTTGTTCTGTGGTTTCTGTAAACTTAAACGAGTGGCCTGTATTTACAGCTGAGACTCCATTAAAGCTAGCTCACTGTCTGACTCAAAATTACAGGAGTCCTCCACAGCCTCTGACACTTATAACACTCTGACTTTTTGTGGACGCCTTAAAAATAAAAAAGGATCCAAATGGATGCAGCAGACACCTGAGATATGTTCTATTTTTTTTTCAATGATGTATCATAACTAAGCAACTTGCTGTCACACAGGCGACAAATCACCGTATTGTCAAGAGAAGCTTGCAGACAGTTTCAGATTACATTAGTTGTTTAGGTTTAATTACTAATGTTAACTAGCAATTTAGTTAGCAATAATTAGTCTGTGCCTATGTTGTCTCCTAACATATTCCTACGCTCTCCATCTCTGCAAGATTGGGAATAATTGAGATTTCTCTTGACACAGCTACCAGAAGACTTTCAGACAGGTTGCTCACGTCACATCTACTTTGTCAAGCTAAGTTGGAAGCTGCGCAGTAACCCTCAGCACTCACCGGAAAAGCGCATCTAATATCCTTGACTGGTCTCCATCCAACAGGATCTGTTGTTCCATTATGGTGAGATTGGCTTGTGTTATGCCAGATGCAGCCAACGCAGCCTTGAGCAGAGAGTACATTTTTAAACTCTTGGTTCTCAACCAACACTGATATAAGTGACACTTGAAGACATTTATCAGACAACTCTCTCCTACCACTGTCCTGCTCTGTGGCCTGAGAACTTCAGACTTCTGTTGTTTATTTAGAGACCGTGTGACAGTTTTTCTTTAGTTTCCATAGGATTCTGTGTTATTAGGTTTTCTGACCCGGTTTCATTCATTGTGTTTGAGTTTTCTGTGTCCCTGTTCCCCCCCCCACCAGTACGTCTTCTGTTGTACACCGATTTTGTGTCCACCAGCATCAGCCTGCCTTTAGCGAAATCTCAGTTCTCTTAAATTGCATCCACTGTTCCCTCGCTTGGTTTCCGTCTTGGGAAATCATGGTAAGAGAGAGGGGACGAGGAAACGTGTTTTAGAAGGAGGAGACCGGGGCTGCACCTCATAACCCTTAAATTGCTTCCTCAAGTCCTCCACTTGCCTCCCTTCCTTGGGAAGTGAGAATTAGCTTTTTTGTTCCCAGTCCTTGTCTTGTTACCACAGTCCTGGGATCCTGGGTTTTGTTTAGTTTTCTGTTTTATTTTGTTATGCCATTTCTTATGTGTCATAACTTGTTTGACTTTCGGCCTTGTGTTTTTCCCCCACCTTTGTGATTCCCTGCCCCGCCCTGATGTGTTTCACCTGCTCATTAGCCCTCCTTGACACCTGTCTCTTGTTACAAGCCTCATTATATAATGTTGCATTTAGTGAGTGGGCTCCCCTTTGGCTATAGTGTCCGATTGTGACTAATTTTCTTTGAAATTTGCCTCAATTCTCTGCCTGTTCTTACACTTTGAGCTGTAAGTTTATTTTCCTTAATTAAAACATTGAACTCACCTGCTTCCTGCTCATCTGTGTTTTGCACCTGGATCCATATACAACTTTTGAAAACGTGTAGTATTTCTTACTAATGTTTTACTCCACTAATTTGTCTAACTGCTTTACTTTTCAGATGAGTTTTTCATTCCATTCCTGTCTAGTGAAAACCATGTATCTCCAGCAGCCAGTTCTCATGAACAATGTGTTTTGAAAAGCTATGAAAAGGTAAGCACATGTGGAAACAAATAAGAGTCATATTTCTCTACTCATGTTTTGAAAGACTCAGCCTGTAGCTTACTAATGTGAATAAAAATGTGGTTTAACATAAGTCCTACCTAAAACATGATCAGTGATTACTAAATTTCTTTCATATTTGCGTTATTGATCTAATGTAGGTTAACAGTTGCTGCTTGTACAATAGTAACGTTTGTTTTCAAGTAACTCATCTCTGTTGTGTCTCCTCTCCAGAGAGTTCAGGCTGAGAGTCCCACCCCAGTGAGCTCAGTTTTAAAGGTTCTGGGAGATACAATGTTTCAAGTAGCGAAGGGTTGTTTGAGTACTTTATCTGTACTTGGATGAGTTGTTCAAACTAACTATGTTTAAGTGTATTAGGTAACATACAAGTAAATTGTGATAACAGTAGGGAGGTAGAAATGTATTTAATGTGGTTGTTTCTTGTGTAATTGTTTAGAAGTATGTTTTGGTTGTCTTGTACTGTGGTAGGGTTGATGGTGGCAGGCTATAAAAGGCTGCCAGTTTCCATTTAGTGCTGCTGTCCTCAGAACCACACGCTGCCAGTGGTGCTCAGTTTTTGTTGTCATTGCTTGCATTTTTTTGTTCATTGTTGGTAAAATAACACCTGCTGATCTGCACTGTACCTCTGCCTTAAGTCTCCTGCTTTAAATATCAAACCGCTATGCAGCCAATGTAACACTTGGCTTGAAAAGTCATACTTACAAAGCTGAAAAAGTTGTTTTTCTAACTCAATGAAGAGTGGACTTTTTACAGATGCAAGGTTCCTCACAGGGTAGCTTTGCTACAAAACATTATCTCATAGAAGATGATGCACTGCTGTAGATTAAACTACCTAAACAGTATACAAGTTAAAACGGGCATAACCTTAAACATCTACAGCAGTAACATACAACATACTGTACATTTAATGCAACAATATTAATGCACCAACATCAAATATAATGGGAGAACTTGATGCTTTTACCTTCCATACTTGTAATGCATAATTTTAATGACTATCACTGCAAGATTTATATTTTTAGTGGAGCATTTGAATAGTTTGGTGTTGGTTCTTTTATTGCCGTAAAATCTGGTTGCTTCTTCCATGGCTCCATTGTGTCGGTAGTCCTTACAAACTAACTTTATAAATACTACTACAAACTGCTTCATTGGCCAATCAGAAGTGAGACTTGAACTAAGTCAGGAAAAAAAACTGCTTCTATAAATAAGTTAATTCACACCTCTGAGCTCTCCCTCCATCCTCCTGTCTCTCTCCCCATCACTCCTTCACACTTCTCTCACTCCCAGTTTGTCCCTGAAGACCAGTTAGATTCCAGTACCATGAGCTCACTGGGAGAGAGATGGGCAAGAGAGCATCAGACAGAACAGAGAGGCAAACATGAAGGTTTACTGACAAATTTACAAGCTGACGGGAGTTTCACATGTAAAAAAACTTTTGAGTGGGGAGGGACACACCCACACCCACAAACTGATATAAACGGCATTCTGTCGTAACCCACCCTGTGAGGCTGGCGGACGCTCAGTTGAAGCTCTGAAGGTTTGTTTCTTTCTGTCAGTAAATCTAAAATATTTCACGTCAAATGTCATTATCTTTAGTCTTTTGACGTTACTTATTCATGTATTTATTCGAAGGCTGTATTTACTCTGTTATGTAGTTACTGTACAAGAACTTTGTCCATAACAGCTTTAAGTAGGATACTTATTAGAAACTTTTTACAGTCTAGCATCTGGTATGGTGCAATCTGCAGCTGTGCGGCGGTATTGTATTTGGATGGTATAATGGCACGTTACTGGGATTCAGGTTTCTTGGAGAGTTTTGTACAACCATCATTTCTGATGATTACCTGTAAAATAATGCAAAACTGTTACAGTAGAGGAAGGTAAGAATGGTGGCAACATTGTAATAGCATATCAAATTCTTTAACCTACTGTAGAGCTGGACATTTGGGCGAGGCAGAACAAAGTGTATAAAGTGTACTGCTTGCTAGTGTACTAATGGAAGTGCACGGTTTGAGACACACTTTTACTTTGGAAGTGGATCTGAGTACTTAATCACCTCTCATATTAATTGCAGTACTACAGTAGTATTACCATAATCTCAGTACAATAAAGCTTTGTAGTTAACTGCATGTTAAAGTGCATCTATACACCAGCTGTAGGGTGTGGTCAGTGTCGGTGTCAACAGTCCAAGCCGCAGTCGCTGCGTTGAGTAAACCGCTATTTGTGCGCCTGCTCTACCAACTGACCTAACCCGGCCATGTAGAATTACTCTTTATTTAGTTTCTCACTCCCAGCCCTATCTGCACAGCACTATGGAGTAAGGTCTGGCCACAACAGATACATTTAAGGAAAGGAGGGGAAAAAAACCTCTGGGTTTTTTGCATTTCTGTAATCCAATCACAATCGTCTTGGGCGGTGCTAAACTCCGGATGCACTGGCCGTGGCGCTGCAAAACGGGAAGGAACTGGTTTTGGTGGAAAATTTTAATTGTTAAATATTAATGAAATATTTAATGAATTTAACTGTTAAAATACGGTGACGTGAGCTATATAAATCAGCTGGATACATGGTCAATTGTAATTTGCTCTTATCAGTGCATCCCCGTGTGTGTTTAGTCCACAGCAATCCCCACATATCGGTCCCAAAACATTGCAATTAGAAAAATGCCATAAACGTATTATTTGTACTGAACCACCACAGAACCAAGCAGGCTTGCTTTGTTGCACAATCCAAATTTTCTTCAAAACTTGCCATTTTCACCATGTGGCTTGCTAGCTCAATGTTTGTTGTTTACCAAAGCAAACTGAGATGGGTAACACACAGAGCGGAAGGGGCAAAAACTGACATTTGGCGCATGAGCCACGTGCAGGGTGTCAGGCCTTGTCCTGGAAATGTACTTTCAGACTGCTTTTTAATCAAAGCATCAGTACAATTAATGTTATGTTGTTGCAGATGAACTTGGCTCTGGTCCACGACAGACTACACATTAAGACGTTCTGGGAGAAGAAGATTAATACTGAATGTCAACATGTTGAGAGCGAAGAGCAGAGAAAGAACAAGAGCGCACTGAAAAAGTAAGAAACAACTCAGTTACACACACAGTTATACTACCTATTGTAAACAACTTCCAACTGTAAAAGTCTCAGTGTAGTAACAGTAACTTGTGTGTGTGTGTGTGTACATATATCAGTGTTGTTACAGAAGTGTTCATGTGTGATTAGCGACTAGACTAGTGTAAACAGGCAACACGAGGCATTGTGATCTGATCACTAACTCAACTTACCGAGGTGGTCTGGGATGCATTTGACCACATATCTTTTGTAGTTTAAACGGTATTGTGTCCTGATGCGGCACCAACAAGGAACAATGGAAAAATTGTTTGATTGTGCGGACACCTGAAGGCTAAACACCTGGTGCGCACCTACAAGCTCATCTCCTAGGCTTTGATCCAGAAGGAGAACCTATTCTGGGCAAAGTGTCTCTTTCCTGAAGATCTATGGAGGTCCTTGAATGTGGCACCTGTGATCAAGTTGAATCTGGTTTGAGTTGTCTTGGACACGCGGCTGCCTGGCAAATAGACACATCTAAAAACAGACGCTCTCATTGCAAACAGCCTCTCGTCTCTCAGCGAGCTGGAGGACATACCAGGACAAACACTCGACCCTGCAGATAGTCTGGTTGTTAAAGGTCTCAGTAATGATGATCAGTAACGAGCAGAAACCTGAACTCGCCTCTTAAACCTGTAGACTGACAGAAAATACACAACCTTCAATCGTTTTAAAATCACATACATTATAACAATCGTTACACGAAACATCAGGCGCATACAAAGTCAATGCAAAGACGTGAATAGACACAAATTCACACCAGGAAACACATCATTCACGTGATCGCAAAATATTATCAGCATTTAAATTCTCTTGCTGTAGGTGCTTCTCATGTAGCTTAAATTTCCTCCATGATTCCTCCACTTGCCGTCTTAGTCCCTCCACCGAGGAGACATGGGGGAAGCGCAAGGAACTCATCAGAGGAGAGAGGCAACGAGAAAATGTATTTGGAGTGATGAAGAAACGCCCTTTCTTCATCACAAGCATCACATGAATTTGTCAGCTGTTTGGGCAAAGTTAGCAACTCCTTCAGCTGCACAACTTCTGGGAAGGCTGCTCTCATGTATCCTCGGCTATAGCTCCTCAATGATCCCTCCTCAATGCTCGCTCCTCGGTCTTGGGGGCAGAAATAAAAGCTTTGAGACAGGCTTCACCAAGGAGGGACAGAACAACTTCCGGTTCAGCTGAGAACTGAGGAGTGTATGATCTATTAAGTAGTGTTGATGAGATTCAGCCCCCCTGTCCAACAATGTTGACTAGTTAAATGAAAAAAACAATCATTGTAGCCATGGAGGCAGGGAGAAATCAGAGCTGTGTGCTCTTCCGGATGATGTCAGTGACCTAGAAACATCAGTGTTTGGTTTTCTGAAGTATGTGGGACTTCACAACCAGTACAAAGCAGAAATAGTGGTTATTTCAACCATGGCTGATCAAGGAAAGAAATGTCAAAGAATTAATGTTACATTAAGCCTTTCTTCCTCTCTAGCAAAGTGCAGGTAATAAAATGCAAACATTTGCTTTGCATTTGGTGTTAACCGGAAGTTTGATCAATTTGCTTGCCTTCTACTACAACCAAAAACCGAAAATAGAAATGCATAATGCAAGGTGCAGTGAAGTAAGTTAGTTTAGAGTTTACATTTTTATGGTCCGGCTCAACAGATGTACACTGCTGGGATAAGGTCCCTTCCCTCTTGATATTTTTTCTTTTCTTGGTGCTTTTGCTACATTTACTTGCTCCTCGGATGGTCCCATTTCCCGAGTTGGGAAGTCATTTTTCAACTTCGGTGTTTTCATTAGCTTAATGTTCGAATATGGAAACAACGTGAACGCTGCAAAGAAGATGTAGTTAAGATGAAGTGTTAGTTTATTGCTCAGAGCTTAAACAATAGCTATTTTCTGTATTTATTTTTAGTTAGATGTTTTGGGGATTTTGTCTGTCCTAAAACCACTGAAATATTGATTTAGCTGACTTTTTAATGGTAATAAATAACTTTTCAAACAAATCTAAGTCATAACGTGGACAGCAACTGATGTTAACTGTTACTACCTAATACTATTTTACAAATTAAATGTGGGCAAAAAATGTATACGTAATACATTAATAGATTTGTACCCAACATTTACTTTTGTCTACCATGCTTCTTCTGTGTGATATGACGCCAACTCTGCAAGTAGTGTAAAAACTTCATTCCAACTTAAGAGGGCTTTCCAGTGAATTTTCCCAGTCTGAACTAATTTGTTCTCCCAAAGTTTTGCTCTTCATTCTGATTCCTTGTCTACTTGAACTGTGCCTTGTTTTGTGATTAGCTCCTGTCATGTCTGTTTGAATTTTTTGTCTGTGTGTTTGTTGTGATTTCCAGTGTTGCTAATTGTGTTCAGCCTTGTCTTAAGGTGTTTATACTTGTGGGAGAATAGTTTGCTCCTGTTCCTGTATCCCACCTGTTGCTGTCCTGTGTGTCCAAACCAGCACACACATGATCCACCCATCTCATGCATAGTTTATTAGCCATGGTATTTGCACCACCACAGGTTCTTCTTCTGTCATCCCATCATTACATCATGATGGGATTGTCAGGTACATGTATACATCCTCTTATTAAACCTTCACCTCATTGCATTACACCAGCTATTAGCCCTATCCCTCCTAACTCTTCCTAACTACAACCTCACATCACCTCAACCCTTTACACGTAATCCCCCTGCTATCCATTACACTGTACCCCTAATCCCCGACCTATCAATACCATGTATCTCCTAATCCCCCAGCTATCTATTACAATGTAACCTCCAACTCCAAAACTATCTGACACCCCACACCGCTACTAACCCAGCTCAAGTCCCTGATAATTGTGTCTGTTATGTGTGACCTGGCCAGAGGCTGGGAGAAATGGATGGACGTTATAATCACAAAGCGATGAGTGATGGAGGCAGGCGGCCACACTGAGCACAGATATATAAAGGCTGAAATTAGAAGATATTCTGTTATTCAGTATATGTGTTGTTGCAGAGTTTCCGTTTGACTCTTAAACTAGGACTAAAAATACGTTTTTACTCCCTCTGCTCTCAGTGCAGCACAGTTTAAGTATGAGCTCCAACAATTAGTAGTTTGATTGATTAGTCCATCAGCAGAAAATTAATCAGCAACTGTTTTGATAGTCACTGGTTCCAGTTTCTCAAATGTAAGGCTTCTGCTTCTGTGAATATTTTGGAGTCATTTTATTACATCTCTTTTGGGCATACTGTCTGACATTTTATAGACAAAACAAATCTGCATGAAATGTCCCTTCCACTGTCTTTGTCAAACTTAAGAAACTATTGACTTACAACGGAGGGTGGTCAGCTCAGCTGGGCTCTTAGTGTGTAGTTACTGTAGATTTAAAAAGGCAGTTTTTCTCCCAATTTCAGCCCTCATCCTTAAAAGCATGCTTTTCCAAAAACGTCTCCAGAGTTAATCATTCGTGGGTGGAAAATATTTTGCAATCTGGTGACAGTGAGGCAGTTGCCTGGCAAACCCCTGTGGACACGTGTTGTTCTTACAAAAGTCAGTCTATAAAAGCTGTACCATTAGCTGTCGGTTTTTTACTCTTTTAAGTTTAGTTTAATAAATTCAAACTGAAGTCAATCAATGCTTTTACTTTTTTAGTAGACTCTGGTCTAACTCAATGGTCTGTCGGTTTTTGTGTCTGTCTTTGCTGATGTCAGGGAGCTTATCGGCAGCAAAAAGGACAAATGGAATAATCCAGAAAACTTGACAGGAAGGTAACGAAAACACTGAGGACAGCTGACAGTGAGGGTTAGGTTACACAGCATGTCTGTCGTCTCTTTGTCTTTTGTCTACCCGTTTGCAGTTTTTCTCTCCTGCACGCAGGCTTACACGCAGTGATGCTGTGTATTTGATTGATCGTGAAATAAGAGTGAAGGGAAACGCTGAAGTGACAGTGATAATACCACAGCTGTCACCAAGATACCAGATTTGCCTTGACTAATAAAGGGTCCGACACACCATGCAGACGGCCAACGACTAGTGGTGGTGAAGGCCAACTGTGGCGTCGCCTTTCGTTACTGCACATTGCCTTTGTCTTGGCCAAAACATTTAAATAGAACAAATGTTTTAGATGTGATACTGAAACACAAGGACCAATGTGCTGAAAAGACGTACAACTCTGAGGACTGAAAACACTGGGAGGACAGAAACAATGCGAAGATTGAAACATCGCAAGAAACTAACCTTGCATGATGACAGAAATGTTGCAAAAACCTTAAACACTGTACAGAAACACTGCAAGGACCAGTACACTGCAAAGACCTACAACTCTTGAGAGCAGAAAGACTGCGACAACCTATAACACTGCGAAGAACCTTATTTTGACTCATCTCCGCATTTCTGCAGGCTGTTAAACAAAAAGTATACAACATCCATGTTTTGAAGCTGGTGAACACAAGTAAAGAATCCTTCCTCTGTGTGTTTCCAGGCTGAGGGCGGAGTGGCTGGTCCGCCTGGAAAACAGAACCAAACACCTGAAAAACCTTGACAAGTACGCCAAGAAGGTCAAGGTGGAGAAGTCTCCCGACCAGGCAGAAGTTCAAACAAACGGGGATGAAGACGAGAAACTGTGACTTCATAATATTAAGACCAATAAAGTAACTTTTTGGCAAAAAAGAACTTTGATTTTTTTTTTTTAAGTCTGTGGAATTTAGTCTTTGTTTGCCATAATTCGGATATTGTGTGATGTGCACACAATATCAAAATTATGGCATTATAATAAAAATAAGGGTAAAAATACTTTTCTTTGTGATCACATTTTTATTTCTATATTCAGAGAAAAGAAAATGTGAACATGACATTCAAGAACAGTTACAAACAACACACTGGGACAGGAACACGTCCCAGGGCCACAAAATCAGCGGAAAAACGGGAGGGAGGGAGACAAAACACCACATGCAGAAATACACACAAACAGAGACACAGACACAAGACAAGGAACCAATCACACACGCAAACAAAAAAAAGCTTTCAGCATTGCCTTTAAGCAATCAGCATTGCTGTGCTCCGAAGTCTTGCCCGGGGCTCCACTCACACGAGCTGTCAAAAGTTCCATGTACGTGACATCCAAAAAAAGAAAGGATCCATGAACGAACGGATAAGTCACAAGGCGGGTTGCAATCATCCTCTTAGCAGCTGTAAGTCCAGCAAACACAGCACATTTTTTAGCTTTAGAGAGCTGGAAGGCTGACAGGTCATTCATGGTCAACACATTGACAGTAACAGGCACAGTGACATTAATCAAGGTGGAAATCTTGGATACAATTTTGTTCCAGAACTGACCAACAGGAGAGCACTCCCAAAATATATGAAGAAATGTACCTTGTGATTTAAATGGGCAGAAAGTGCAAAAAGGACTGGTATTTTCATGTGATGTGTTTTCACGGGGTAAGATATGTCCTGTGTATGAAGTTGTAGTGAATCTGCTGATGGTCTGCATTGCAAAATACTTCTGGAATATTAGACCATACATTATGCCAGTTGAGAGAGAGGCCTGGGCAATCGCGAGCCAGAACCTCTCAATTGGAAGGCCAACACGGCCAGGTGTCAGAGCACTTTCTAAGGTATGCCAGCAGACAGATACATCTGGAGTAAACCAAGTGAGAAGGGGTCTTGACACAAAGGACCAGAAATAATGTTTGAAGTTGGGAACTGAGAGGCCATCCTCTCGCTTCCACTGGAAAGTAAACGTCTTAAGTCACGGCCTCTTGCCTTTTCAGACAAATTTGGATAATGATGATTGTAATGTATGCCAAAAGCCAGCAGGCTGGGAGAGAGGTAGCATAGAGCTCACAAAAGTGACCCTGGTTAAAACAATCATCATAACCACCAAGATACGGGCTTGAATCGACATCAGGAGACCTATCCGTTTTTAAAATATCCTTAAAAACACTGTTCAGAGCAGCAGAATAGCTATGTTTAATGATCTGGTTTAAACAGGGGAAGACCTCACTGCCTAAATATTTAAACTGCTTAACAATTGGGATGTCGGCGGAGGTGGTTGAGTTGCGGGCAGAATCATTTAAATAAAGTAGTGCGGGCTTTGACCGGTTCATTTTAAAGCCTGATAATGTAAGCTTCCATATTCCTCGCATGATGTTAGAAGGCGAGGAAGAGGAAAAGGGTAAAATAAATGTTTGACAACCAACAGTTTGCACAGGTTTTGGTTTGCTGTAAAGACAAGATGATAAAAACAGAACACACAAACAGGGCCATCCATCTTCATCCGCTTATCCGGTATTGGGTCGCGGGGGCAGCAGCTCCAGTAGGGGACCCCAAACTTCCCGTTCCCGAGCCACATCAACCAGCTCTGACTGGGGAATCCCGAGGCGTTCCCAGGCCAGGTTGGAGATATAATCTCTCCACCTAGTCCTGGGTCTTCCCCGAGGCCTCCTCCCAGCTGTTTGTAACAAACAGGGCCATGGATGAATACTGAGATCACTATTTTGAATTCCTTTGAAACCACAAAACCTTCCTGACAAATATTTAACTACACTAACATGATGTTCATTCAATTAATAGTTCAGTTATATTTTCTGTAAATCAGTCGTTCCCACAGTGGGTGCCTTGATTGATCACATCATTGTTCATTTTTAATGTTTTTAAAGTGCCCATGTTATGAAAAGAAAATATCACTTTCTAGGATTTTTATTTAGATTTATTTTGTGTATCTGTCACACATACAAACTTGGAAAAAAACTATCCTTGCTGTTTTGAGTGAGATACAGGCAGAGGTTGGTAGAGTAGGCAAAAATTGTACTCAAGTAAAAGTACTTTTACTTCAGAATAATATGACTCAAGTAAAAGTAAAATGTAGTCATCCAAATAGTTACTGGAGTAAGAATAAAAAAAGTTCTAAAAGTAAAAAGTATGATTTAAAACTACTCCTAAAAGTAATTATTTTCAAAAACTTACTCAAGTAAATGTAACGGAGTAAATGTAACTCGTTACTACCCACCTCTGGATACAGGTGTCTGAGCGTCCTCTGCCTTCAATCTCCAGGTGAGCTGTTTAAAATCTTTCTACATCACTATCTTAAGAAAGCCGTGCTAGTGCTAGAATGCTAGCTCACTCTCAATGGCAAAACACTGCTACAACACTAGTTCACCATAATCTAACAAACTACATCCATGTCCCTGTTCTGCAGGTACTCCATAACTGCCCCTCGTTTAGAAGAAGTCTCCCGGCTAATCCTGCCTTGTACTGACCAAAGTTGTAAAAATTGTATCTAGTGGATGTGAGCCCTACCTACCTACTGCACATGTGCGACTCCCAACAAAGATAGTAAAGAAGGGAGATGTCTCACTCTGTAGCTAGAACAGAGACCAAAACACACACGGGGAAAACAGGATCTGCGGCAATGTGCCGTACAACAAAAAAATGGTGTTCTTTTATTTTTTATTAAACAATGTAAACCTATTCTGGTACAACCTCAAAATACATTTGTGAACCTGAAAATGAGCATAATATGGGCGCTTTAAAGCAACTACAGGAAACTTTCTGTGTTCATTTGACAAAATTGATAAGCACCACCACCCCGTGCCATTAAGATCTTAATCTCGCTGCAATCACATGAATTTGTTTGAGTGAAGGAAAGACGCAACCATAAATACAAATTTTTTCTTTTTTTAAAGAGATGTTTGCTGGATGCATAGCGTTGAAGTAATGTATCTAATATATGGTTCTGTAAGACTAAGTGTAAAATTATGGTGGAAAAAAAACTGATTTAGCCACAAACGTAAATTCATATATTGTTGTATATAATGTCTTACAAAGTAAATCATAAAGAAAAGACCTTTTACATGCCTGAAATGAATTCTCTGCATCTGTTGAATGACCGACCAAGGTGCACTAGTGTTTTCAATGGTGCTCTGTCCCTGTCCCTTTCAATTTCTTTTTTAATTATGTGGGCCATTCCTTTCTTTTTCTCTTTGCTGCAACATTGTCAGCCATAACAATATAACATCGAAAAGATAAATCTCCTTCTTCCTTTTAATCGGCTAATGCACGACTTGCTGCCAAATTTTGCATGGGATATTGTAAAAAAAAAAGACTGATCCATCCACTGC
Organism: Etheostoma cragini; assembly: GCF_013103735.1. Classification (NCBI taxonomy): domain Eukaryota; kingdom Metazoa; phylum Chordata; class Actinopteri; order Perciformes; family Percidae; genus Etheostoma; species Etheostoma cragini. The sequence continues at coordinate 16,219,766 of NC_048411.1, forward strand.
GGTAGTTCGCCTTAACCAACATGAGTGTGATGTGTCTCTCTCATCTCTGAAAATAATAAAACCACGTGTCAAGAGCTTGTTCTCTCATCATCAACAGCAGCAATCAATTAATATAAATATAAATTTAAAGTAATACATTAAACATATTCGCCTATTTAAATATATTAAATAGTCTTAAGTTACATTTATCTTTAAATCTGTAGAGCCCATATTGGCTTTTATTCTGAGTGATTGAGAATGGACCAATATTATTTAACCATATATAATATAATATTGCATCTAAAACTGTTAAAACCGATAAGCATCTGTGAATAAGCATGTTATATTAGGGGTTGGGTGTATAATATATTAAACAAAAAACACGTATTCCCAAAATATTGAAGTATTGATTTAAAGTGGGGTTTTTTTCACTCTAAAGGAAGTTTAGAATCGTTCAGATATAAACAAATATAACTTAAGTATTTTATTGTTCTGTTTACATAAAAACTCTTCAATCCAACCAATAAATTAAATAAAACATACTTTCAGAATAAAAGCTCCCTTAAGAAGAGTCAACAGTGTTCTTTTCACATTAAGAGTCCTCTTGGTGAATGGTACAATGATATAATGTGGTCAGTACATGCTGTGCATGGGTAAAATGGAAGTGTTTTTGGTCTTCTCCAGCAGTTTCTCTTTCAGTGTTTGTTTCTGGACTTCGTGCCAGACGTATCGAGGGTTTTCAACAGTTGGAGGCTGTCCCGTCCCCGTCCACTCTACCTTTTCTCCGTCCTCATTGCGCTGGACGTGGTCGGGCACCAGCGCCACCAGCGCGTTGAAGCACACGCCGTCTGTCTTCCCGTGCTGACGCCCGTTGTGCTGCAGGCTGAAGATGCCCAGCGTGTTGACATCTTGGTCATAATATGCTGACGGCAAGGCTTCCTGCACCACCATGTTGGCTGCCCACGTCACCGCATGAGTCTTTACCGCCGCCGCCGTGGGAAGGTGGAGCACCGGGTCTGCAGGACAGATTGGGCAATGTAGTATGGGACTGATTTTTCTGGAAGATGAGCAAAAAGCTTCTAATAAAACTTCAAAGTTTTGGTAGTAATAACTAACTAACTAACTGATTACAGAATACTTTTTGCCATATCTTACTTTAAAATATAATTACATTTTTAATTACACAGTTCTCAAATTTTAAATGTTGTCTAACAAGCATGAGCCTACAGGACTTAGACATGTTAGGGTTTATCTACGTCATATTGAAGTTATTGTAATTAGGATTCTAATTAGTGTTTTAACAAAATACTACAGTAAAAGGTCCCTATAAGTTGTTTAGTATATTGTCTGTTACTTCTCTGACAAAAAGGAAATAGGAACAACATAAACTTGGTAGAAATAAGGTAAGTAGCAAAAAGATTTTATAAAGATTAGGGGAAAAGTAGAGCCACGGACAATAGGACCAACGGCTAACATCTTAATGAAAAACATAAAACCTAACTTGAGACGGCAACAACTGTATATCGTGTATTCCTTTGGGCAATAAAGAGTTATGTGGAAAAAAGAAACTTGACTTAGAAAAACACTTCAAAAATGTATGTCATCAGCAGCTGAAGCAGTGGAAATCAACCTGAAGGTAATTAGTTTTTTTTTTATTTTATGAGCAATCAGTTACCTTTGATAAGCAGCACCCAAATCTGTTCCTTAGCATTGGTGAAGACCAGCACAAGTCTCTGCACAACATGACGGCAGCTCAGGTCAACAGGTAACGTGACAGGATGCCAGGGATCCTGGTGGTATCTGAAAGCATCCCAGCAGCTAGAGTCAGGGTCAGTATTTTAAAATATAAAAATGTGAGTCAGAGAATTAGTGAAACTCTCTTGTTCTCTCTCGTATCCAGATGTTTCAGAGGGATATCAGTTTCATCAATATGTGCTCAGGACATCTTTAGTCTAGCAGAGAGTTTAATGACATACTTGAGTCCGCAGTCAATGAGACGGAGAATGTCTTGTCCTCTCAGAGGGAGAACAGACTGTCTGTCCCACCAGTAGGCCTGAAGAGACTCCTGATCTGCTGCTGACAGACTTTTTAGTCTCCCACCTCAGAAACAGAGAGGTTTATATCCTTAAAATCATCATACATTTAAAAAAGTACCATCTGTAGTTCTTCCCGGACTCCCAATGAAGGATGTAGAACATTCAGCTATATTATTTATTATAAAACTCAATCTAATTTCAGGCAACACACTATCCCTGTTGTATATATATATGTATGCATGTATGTATGTATGTTTTAAGACACATAAATATCACCTAAAAAAGATCATCTCTACCTAATCTGAAAATCCAGAATCTATGAATATGTCAATATTTCTAAAGTTTAACTGCTGGACGCAAGATGTTTCCTGCCCCATAAATCCTGAAGGTAAGTCCAGCTGTTAAACTGCGATTTAGGGTGAGCTCAGAGACAAACTCTGTAGAATCATTATGTACAGTGAAGTTACAACAACACAGTTTCAGGTTTTTTAATGGAGAGCAACAGACTCGGGATCAGATTGGTTAATTATGTTCATGAGGGTCCTCATTAGAACAGAAGTACAAATGTTTGTGTACGTGTAACCTCTGACCTGTTACTTTAGCAAGGAAGTTGAACCGGATCCATTGCGGTCCCTGCTCCTGGATCAGCAGCAAGGTGATTGGCTCACAGTCAAACCCCGCCTCCTCCTTCACCTGCAGACAAACAGAACGGTAACTCAGGTAACTGGGACAAGATTTTGCGTGCGTGCGTCCGTGCGTGCGTGCGTCTAACCTCCCTCCTCAGCGCCTCCTCCAGGCTCTCCCCCACCTCCACCCTCCCTGCAGGCAGGTACCACTGCTTATAACAGTCCGGCTTTGCCTCCTGCACCATCAGCACCTCCTCCTGATGGACCACAAACACACACACTTTTTTACAGACCCGACAATTATTTAAATATTTGGCTGATAAATTGATAATGAGGTAACCTTCTCATTAAAGATGACGGCGCAGACAATGTAGGAGACTGTCTTCCTCAGAGTCGCCGGTTTGCTCTGCTCCAGGCCCACGTCGCAGACGGTGACCTCTGACCCCTGACCACTTAGCAGCCTCTCTACCTGCTCCTCCACCTGCTGCCACCCCTTCTCCATTACCTCCATGTCTGTAGGTACATGGGAAAATAAATACACTTCTCAGACAAACTGTATGTGTAACATCTCAAAAATTTTTATTACACCAAAGTAACAGAAAGCAAACAAAAGTGTTTTAATAGTGATTCATTGTAGGTTTTGATTACATACGGCTTTTGCAGGCTGGCTTTCATTTATTTGTTGGGGTTAATTATTTACAGTAGGATGCGTTGATGATGCACAGTGACATGAACATATTTACTGAATCTAACTAAATCCAACCTTTATGAAGTATATGTTCAGTTTTTATTGACACTGTGTTACAGAGAAAAAGATTATTTTGCAGGTTGCAGTTACTATGGTTTGTTCTGTAAAATGTTCCTGTTAGGAGTGGTGGAGGTACTTAATGAGTTATTTTTACTAGAGCTATTGAAGAGACAAGAATATGATATAAACAGCAGTATAGAAAATGTTCTCTATTTCTAGAGCTTAATAAGCAAATATTAGCAGGCTTATTATAATATTGGTTTACTGTCAGTATTTTTCTAGGTAACACTTGTTAATGTAATGTCACTATCACACATTTTTCTATTCTAAATGCATGTGATGTAAGTGCTATGAAACGTTTTTTTAGACAACTAAAATATTTGACATAAATAAATGCTTAATCCGTGTATATTGCTGTTGCTAACTAGCCCGAGATGCAGATTAATGCTTGTCAGAGTGCTCTCACAGAAGCTAACGTTAGCTTTGTCGATAGGAAAATCCGTTCTCCACTTTCAACAGACTTCCCACCCAAAAAAGATATTTGTAAAATCACTACAGAACAACAGATATAAAAGCACGAACCGTGTGTAATTAACGACCGTGTTAAGTCTCCATTCAGTAGTTCTGTGCGGGCTGCTGCGGCTCTGTTTTGACATGTGACACCATCAAGCTAACCTGGAAATAAAAACACTCTTCAGGTTCGGGAGTTTCAAAATAAAGGCGATGTTGATTATGGGTTCTGGACAGTGGTCGAGAAATATTAAATACAGTGCAGATGTAAATGCAGGGTTATGTTGGAGGTGAGTGACACGACATAAGAGTTGTAGTCTGTCAGGAGCATGTCAGTGTCCTCGTTCAGCTTCAATTGTTGACTTACATTTGCCCAGTTGGCACACAGTAATAAACCTGGAGCTCTGTAGCAAGATTTGCTTACTTTAAGATTTAAATAAATGAAATAAATAAGGGATTTATATTAATCTTGAGTCGGTCAGGAGCAGATGTTTCTCTCAAGCATAAGTGGAACAGGTAAATACTACACACACTCCATGGTAATCTATATTTAAAATATAAACAAATCAAAAGCAGGGTCTTAAAATTGTTAACCAAATCCACGCAGAAGCCTTTTGTAAAATTCCATGCTCACAAATTAGTATTTTATTGTGTAATCTCTTATCGGAAGTTGGGTCTTTTGTTTTTCCGGTAGCTTCAATGTGGTGTTGTAACATCTCATAAGGTCACTCACAGCGGCTGTTCGTATCAGTTCAAACAGGTAATCATACAGAGTACAGCATATACTTTAGATGACGGTTGATTTACTGATGGAGCCAGTGTAACCAGAGGAAACCGGCTGAATCGTTATACATTTGTTAACCCGTTTAAAACAGGTAAGTTAAGTTTAGCGCTAGTTATATTGCATATTTAGTTTCACCCATTCTTGACCTAATGCCGTTTAGTCAATATTTCCAAATACTTCATTAATCCCACCGTATACCGCAATACTTACCAACAATAGCAAATACGTAAGATTTATTTTTTATACATACATGTAACGCTATGCAATGGTAGTGTAACAGTAGACAAATAAACCCAAGTGATGTGGACACAGTGCAAGTACTGTTAAATGCAAGTAGCCTACTGTAAAGTTCTAGTATTTAATTGGTTGTGGAGCTGATTCAGTGTGTTTACTCCCATAGTCGAACATCAGATCCTGCATCAACTGCAACACCTGAAATCCTCAGAAGACTTCTCAGCCAATCAGAGCTCGCTGTCCACCCCCTTACCTCATAAAGCCTGTTAAAAAATACCAGAGGCCAAAAACTCACCAAAAGACAAAGTAAACTGTGGTATACTTTAGCTCCAGCTTTAAACTGATGACCCATTCAGATAACCAATTCAGGGTTCGACATCACATTCAGTGTCTGTCGGTAATTATACATCTCCCTAGACTGACATGAGAAGAATGTCAGTTATGTGCTGAGAGCTGAACTTTCCCCTTCACTTCAATTCAGTCTGAGTTTGATCACAGCAGCATCTTTAGAGGACATTAAAGGAACATCATTAGAGGAACTGCAGCTGAAGATACTCCAGTACCGGAGTCATTGTGTCCTTATAGCTCCCTGCTGACCTGGTTTCTGATCTTTGGTCTGGTGAGTTGGTCCAATGGCACGGCACAGTAAGCTGCAGAAGCAGGTCCTTGCTCTGTACCGGCAGTTTCTGCGGGCCGGTCAGGACAAACCAGGTTTCATCCCACGAATCCGTGACGAGTTCAGAGTGAATGCTTGCATCAAGAAGACAGACGTGATGCACATTGAGTATCTGTACAGGCGAGGACAGAGACAGCTGGAGCAGCTGAGGGACGTAAACACCAAACAGCTAGGCTCTTTCTCCAAACCTGCAGAGAAGAGCTGACCTCTGACGATGTCACTGGCTGTTAATGCCACAAATACCTCTCAAAGACTTGGTTACGACTGGAATACAAGATGCTTAAGTCCAATTGGCAAGCAAAATACATTTTTGGATGTTAAATATACACAATGTTGTCTGACGGTTGAGACTAATGAAAATGAATAATCTTCCTTTGACACACTTGATAATAATTGCAATAATACACTCAGTGATGTGGATAAAACTATGGAAAAGACTAATATTGCAGTTATTATCACAGGATAGAGCATTCCGCATGTTAAAGGGGTTGTTTGGATTTTTTGAAGTAGGGTCAAGGTGCAAAATTAATTATTTGTCCACTGGTGAATATTAAAATGTTATCATCCACTCAATAGATAACTGTTTTTTTGTTGTTTTTTTGGCTGGTAAGTGAAGCAATTCTACTATCCACTTGCATAGTATACCAGTGTTTTGCTGGTAAATGGTGCAAATTTTGATAATTATTATTATGATTTTGTGTTATCCATAGTCAGTGGTTTAGTTGGCGAAGCCCCCAGTTTGGAGAAGATCTAGGAGTACTGACATGAATGTTGAGAAATGTACTGTTGTGAAGGGAGCATTTTATACTGTTATAATTTTAACTTCCGTACAACAGTATTAACAGGAAAATGTACTTAAAGTATTCAAGTAAATGTATATATATTGATTACTATAAGTATATATACAGTACAGGTCAAAAGTTTGGACACCCCTCATTCTATGCGTTTCCTTAATTATCATGTTTATCTAATTGTAGATTATCACTGAAGGCATCAAAACTATGAATGAACATGCGGAATTATGTATGTACAGTATGTACATATACATATGTGCATATATATATATATATATATACATACACATATGTGTAAATATATATACTTTATTGTTTTGTAGTAATCTTGAATTTCACTATAACTTATAACAGAATATTTTCACATGCCTTATTACTACTTTTACTGGAGCAAAAGACATACGAGTACCGGTACTTCTTCCACCGCTGAAGTAAAGGGTGTACATGCATGGTGTGACCGCTGGGCGGCAGCAGCCAATCTGACTCACCGACTGACACAAACGGAGAAGAAGGAATGTAAACAGGAAATGATTTGTTTTCCATCAACAGTAGCTATACGACATAAGAATCGTTTGACGGTGTATTTCTGTGAATATAGCGAATTTAGCTTCCATTAGCGGCTACAGATGAAGTTTTAACGGTTCTCTTTCATCACAACTGTCCGCTGTTTTGTGTTTTTATCGTTTAATCGTCAGATTTTCCGTCATGGCCGATTCAGTGAACTCAGGAGGAGAAATGACAAATTCTCAGTTATTTCAGCAGGTAAGAAACACTGCTTAGGTACAATTTTGAGGTGTTTTTACTTTACTGAGTATTTCGTTATTAATGCTTAAACTCCACTAAATCTCAGAGAGAAATAGTGTACTTTTTAATGCACTACATTTTTTTGGACAGCTTTACAGTTTTATAGTTTATGTTACAGCGATCTATGGAAGAAAGGAACACATCCACTTGATCAATAAGTTATAAACAAAGAACGAAGTTTGTTTTAGAGTGATTTAGGATTCTTTTAAACTGGCTATGTGCATTTACAGTAGTTAATTTGTGTTAAACAAAAGCAGAAGGTCCCACAGATGGAGCAACACAGCTCAAATCTACTCTGAAAAAAGAAAACGAACTGACTGAGCCCAAAACAAAATCCCGATGACAGCATTTACCTTTAAACTATAGTGTCTTTAATAGAAATGTAAATATGTACCCCAATTCTTACCTGGTTCTTCTCACAATTACTGATTACAATTACAAATCTGTATAAGTAAAATTGATGTTATTTGTATTGCTGTGTTGTTTTTTAAATCCTGTTTGAATTTGTATTCATCTTCTTTTTGGACTCTTAAGCTGCTGTACAAAGCGAATTTGCCCAGGTGTATGATCTATGTCTTCCTCCCTCCGGCAGATGGCGCTACTGAGATGGTTGTCCTCTCAGACTGATGATGACCGGATGATCTTGACGGCAGTGACTGGCATCCAGGTCGGCAGAGAGCTGCTGAACCGATTTACTGGCCAGGAGAAAGTGGACGCCTACAAGGTACCTGTCTGGTGCCCGCAGAGGGAACTGCTTCTGGATTAGATACACCGATATGTATCTGCAGTATTCAGAAAAACTCATGTCTGAACCTGTAAAGATGCTTAATCAGTCAGTCTCATTCAGGTTAATTTACGGAAGCCACCAAGTGTCTTTATTGAAGTAAGAGGACAGGAGAACAACAGAGAAACATACAATTAGAATTATTAATGGCCGACTCCACCTGCATTATTTTCAAATTGAAATGCCCACTAAGCCTTAGCAAAAAGCAGTGAAGGTTTTCACACTAAGCTTATGATGGAGGTTATGAATAATGTAAACGCTATCACTAACTGAGTTAAGGTTAGTTCTGCTAAGTTTGAACATGGAGGCACAGTAGCTAGGCAATGTAAGGCTGTGGACTTCAGCTACATTAATATGGAACCAAAGGTCACACAATAACACTAACTAACTGATTGAGGCAGTGGTAGACCAGTAAAGTAAAATTACTGTTTTGGCTTTGAAGGGTGCAATATAATGGCTTTGTTCCCCGTCAGAAAGAGCTGTCTGACAGGCAAGGTAAAGTGGGAAAATATTCTCAATATAGCGTTAAATGATATGGATTTATTTAGGTTGTCCTTTTTTTAAGAGTCTAAAATGCGTTCAGTTGCTGCCCCTGTCCTTAGCAGTACATATTGCTCTCTTCAAAGCCACCAAACTTATTTGACAACAAAAAAACAGTTCATTTTACCTCAAGGAACACATGAGTTGCTGGTCTTCCTCAATCGGTTAGTTTGTTTGGGTTGTGTGACTTTTAGAGGCAAACTAACGTGGGTGTCCACAGCAGTACATGTGGTTAGCTTCCTTGCCTGTAACGTTAATCCTGTCTGCCTATCCAAACTGCCCATCTACGTAAATTACTGATAATACAGTGAATGCAGCACCGCCATTGTCCAGAAACCTACACAATGGTTCGTGGAAAAATGTTTTTTAGAAGGGTCATGTCATGATAAAACATGACCTGGGTTATTTTCAACTTGTAATTAATTAGGTGGCTCATTGTGTTTTTGTCTATGTTCCCTCAGAGAGAGTGCATCTTTAGCATCTCAGAGTTCCTCCGTAAGAACCCGAGAGCCTCGCAGGCCGACATCAACGCAGAGGTGGAGAAAAGAGTTCTGGTTTTCGCCGCTCAAGTCAAAGCTCTTGAGACAGCTCCAATATTCTGAATGAACTGCTCAGTGTTTCAATATTTATCAAAAGTGTAAAAACCCCAATGTCGTGGGCACATTTATATCTTCATAGCTGATCTGTATGCTAATGAAACACTTTGTTTTATATTTTACCTTGTATAAGTGTCATTGTTTAGTTTGTTCTTAACTGATTAATTGATCAAAACTTTACATCCAGAGAAGAAGCACTGAGATGGAGCTCTGCAGATTTAAACTGGATTTCATTTGGAAAACCTTGTAACAGTCTTGAATTTGTTATCAGGAAGTTGAAACTCTCCTGATGCCTTCATGATTCCTTACAAGAACAGCTTCTGTAAAACAAAGCTTCATTGTGTTCTTTATGAAGAGACCATCTAACTGTGTGTAATAACATGGACTGAATATTAGCTGTGAATTGTGAGAAGCTTGTCATCCAGATTAGAACCTCTTCCTTCCCCTATCGATTTGGTCTACATTGAGTATTTTCTACAAAGCTAACATGGTACCCAGATGTAATCAGAATCAGAATCAGAAATACTTTATTGATCCCCGAAGGGAAACTCCGTGTTGCAGTTGCACAAAATTATAAATAGAGTAAAAATACAAAGAAATAAAGAAATATAAAGAATTGGATATGTACGGTATTTACATAAAGGAATGTTATTATACATTATTTACCTTATTAAGATAATTAAGGATTTGGAATAGTGAAAAGTAAAATAATAATAATAATAATAATTGTAGTAGTGTCACATGTCAGGCCAGTGTTATTGCACAAAACAGATAATACAGATAATATTGTCCAGTTTCAAACTCTAAGTGTCTAGGGAGGAGTTAAAAGGTTAAAGGGCCACAGGCAGGAATGACTTCCTGTGGCGCTCTGTGGTGCATTTTAATATCCCAATTGCAGCGATGTCAGTGTATTCTACACTGGTTTAATTTTAAAATACATTTTTAACTCCAAATTTACAAGTCATTGTGTCCATTTGATGAGTCCTCAAATGTTTTTTTCTTATGTGTTATGTGTTTTCGACCCATTCAACACCTCTCGACCCATTAACTAACGTTTACCTGGTTAAAATAAAATTCAGGCTTGCAGCTTTCAGGTGAGACTTGTCAAGACATGCACCAATGAAACGGAATTTCCACATTATACATATTTGGTTGTTGTCACAACCTAGTGAGAGTTTATATTCTACCCTAAAACATACACATTATATATTTGTGATTACAGAACTAAGTAATTTAAAGACAAAACAAACAGCGATTCATTAGATCAGATTTTTCTTTCTGGCAGCATTGAGAAAAATCCAATAAAAAGAGAGAAATTAATAGCCTAAATTTTACAGACTCATTTTCAAAAATTGGATTGGGAAACTGTGATTTTAAAGTACTAGCTAAAGTTTAATCAAAACTTGTATGTACACCATTTACGTGTAGGGAGTCATATTGCTTATATTTATTAGGGGTCTGTGAGGCTTGGACCTCGTCATAACTGTTTGTAGTTCCAGTTTATTTCATTCCTACTTTTGTATAATTGGTCATTTTTTCCACTAACTCTTGGCGGGATCTGGAAGAAATGTTGCCTGCAGAAAACATCAAGCTGTAAAATGTGGTAAAGTAAAATGTATCCGTTTTAGGGAAAGTGTCCCTCCCTCATTATTGCCACCACTGAGGTGCCCTTGAGCAAGGCCCTTAACCATAACCGCTACAATGGAGTTGCTCAGTGGCCAGCAGATCAGACTGTGGTTGTTCTGTGCAGTTTCCAAGTATGAATGTGTAACTGTGTGAATGTGACAGGTCGTTGTTGCAAATGAGAAAATGTTCTCAATCAACTTACCTGGATGTATAAAGGTTACTTTTTTTTCTTCTTTATTATAATATTGTAGAACAGCTTCCTTTTTCCTGCCTGACTCAACGCTGCTTTTGGTTCCGCCCACTGAACGCGTCTGTTTTTCTAATTGGACAACTTTCTCGTAGCGTCACTATAGCGTCTTCTCTAATTCGCTGAAACCCGTTGGCGGGTGGAAAACTACTGTTTCAAATAAAATATAACAACACAAATTTGTGTAAGTGGATCTTCCAGCAGTAATTGGTGTGTTTAACCGCGTTTAACCACCGAAAGTCTCATTTATTCACCGGCTTGTTTAGTTTTGTGCCGGTGAAAAGCGAATATTGTCGGGATGGATGTCTCTCAACAAGATGGTGAAGTTGCGGAGATTTCAAAGAAACTGGAAAAGTAAGTAAAGCTAAAGTCGATGTCACGAATGGCTAACTAGCATCAATGCTAACGTCCCACATGTTAACATTACTGGTAGCCACGTTCATGCTAACAGTAAACTATGTTGTTTTCAGTTAGGAATTATTTGGTCGGAAAACACCGCAGTGACTCTGAAAACTACAACATATATAACGTGTTATGCAGTGGTGGAAGAAGTACTCCGATTCTTTACTTAGGTGAATGTGTCCAATTCCGTAGATATGACTAGCAATGGTCCATTACTAGTAAAAGTCCTGTTAAAATGTAATGTCAACAAAATATATTTAAAGCGTCCAAAAATAGAAGTATTCAGAACAGCTAGGTGACAGCTAGACAAAGGTGAATCTAGGGCTAATAGCCTACTAGGTTAAAAGGGTGAACATAAAAATGTATAATATATTTCCCGAGTTAATTATTCACAAATAATGTTTGTATTACAAGTTTTCTCAAATGATATTTTTAAACACGCAGATTGGCATGATCTAAGGCTAACTTTTGGTGAATTTAGGAGAAGTAAGATGAACACCTGAATGTGTATTTTGATTCTCTTTCTGACGTTACTAGTCTGAAAGTAGACATATTTTGATGTTGATTTTAACTACACGAAGATTAGACTTGGGAATATTTTTTACATTGTTGTATTGATAATTTAAAACATATTAGTACTTTTTCACCACTGCATAGTTATAAAAAAAAAAAAAATTAATGTAATTACACTGTTTCTAACCCTGAATTGGTTTCAACAGGTCTTTGTCTATGGATACAGATGACAACATGGAAGGCTACCACAGGTAACTCTAAGAAAATAAATAATTCACTACTTTTTGTGTAACAAAGCTAATCACCCGTGCCATGTTCTTACATTTTAGCTTCTATGTACATTCACATTTCACAATAATGATTGCTGAAAAAGTTCCCATAGGGTTTACACAGGAAATTGGTAAGCAGAGGCATTTTCCCTGATACTCAATTAGCCTGATATAACCTACAATATTAAGTAATGTACTGGGACAGTAGAGGAAGCAGTGAAGTTAAAGTAAAACGTCCTTTTAAAAACTGAGTTAGCATGGCTTTCAGTCAACTCTTGCCTGCAACAAAGGGAGCGCACTCTCTCTCTCTCTCTCTCTCTCTCTCTCTCTCTGTCTCTCTGTGTGTGTTCCCAATAAATGACAACCTGACCACACCCACACAATGAATCTGTAACACAATGAGTTTGCGTCATCACACTGGCAACATGTTTTTGCTTACATTTGCAGTGTCTCATGACAACTGACAGATGTGGTAACTCACTTTGACCAGCATTAGTCAGGCTTCTTATTGTGTAAGCAGTCTTGAAACTGCGGTGATGGTGAGTCCAGATGAGCTACACCAGAACAAGGATTGTTCCAGACTGACTGAAATATTACAATATTGAGTGTCCACTGTGGGGCAGAATGTAAACGTGATGCATTCTTTTTCGGTCTTATTCTTTTGTAGGTTTGGAACAAAATCGCTTGTGGTTGAGATAAGAAAACTGAATTAATTTTTACTCTACAAGAATATCAGTCAGATATAAAGTAAGAGCACTACACAATTAGCTAGAGAGCAAAATCTAAACTAAAAATTAGGAAGAAAAGAATCATGTTAAATGACCTCAGTCTGATTGTCAAAAGCAAACGCGGGGAGCACTCACGAATGAAAACCAGAAAAATAGCATTTATCTGGCCCATAGGTCATATCATGAGATATCAGGGATTTTTTCCTTAATGGTCTGCGTTTCTTTATGTTAGAATAATTACATTATCAATAAATAGACAGAGACACTGAAGATATCTTAAATGTTCATTTTTACTTGCAAACACACGGTGTCAGTATGGAGTTGGGTTGGGAACTGGAGAGATGCCAGTTCACCTCCTGGGCACTGCTCTTGAGCAAGGCACTGAACCCCCAACTAATCGGGGCACCTTTCCATGGGCAGCCCCCTCACTCTCCATTAGAGCATGTATAGGTACTGAGCATATGTGTATGTAATTCAGGACTGTGTGTAATAACAGAGTGTAAATTGTAAATTCGCCTTGCGAGACTAATAAAGTATTCATTATTATTATAGTACAGAAAATGTATAACTGGCAGCCCTCTAGATAGTGAAATATAACCTCCAATGTCGTCAGTTATCTGGTCAGTTTTGATGACGTCTCCTTTATCTGGTCAGGGAGCACATGATCTGCTCTTAGGCTCCAGGGAAGATAGCCAAATGGCTCCATGTTTTCTTCTGGGAGAGTACAATTAATAAAATATGGCTTTATATGCAGTTTACAGTTTAAATATAATAATATTCTTAAGACAGTGAAATGTAATTCAGAAATGTCCCTTTTGAGGCACAAAGGGTTAGCATAAATTCCAAACATTTTATCGTTCCAGCTTTTCTATCGTAAGGATTCAATGCTTTTGCTAAGATATGTTGGTGTTCAGCTCTTGATTGAATAAACAAAGCAATCTGAATACATCACATTGGAAATTTTTCACTATTGGAAGTTATAATAAAACTGATGAATCGAGGATTATTAAGAAGTAAATTGTCAGATTAGTTGATAATGAACTAAATTAATCATTAGTTGGAGCTCTCAGACTAAATTGTCTTATTAATGACCATTGATATTTTTTTCTTTCAGATTCATTCAAGCTGGTAAAGATGTTGCCAAACAAGGGGACCTGAAAGAAGCTCAGAAGTTCTTCAAACTGGCGTACAACATTCACCAGAGTCAAAAACTTAAAAGCAGGATAAAGAAAATTGAAGAACTTCTTGCTCAGAATGATTTGGAGGATGAAGATGAAGAGTTTGTCAATGTTAACAACAGTGGTTTAATGCTTTTCAAAGAGTTATATGACAAGCTTTATGACTACCAAAGAAATGGAGTGGCCTTCTTATACAGCCTCTACAGAGATGGTCGTAAAGGTGGGATCCTTGCAGATGACATGGGCCTTGGTAAAACCATCCAGGTGATATCATTTCTCTCTGGCATGTACGACAGTGATGCGGCTAAACACACACTGCTGGTCATGCCAACTTCACTCATCACAAACTGGACGAAGGAGTTTGCCAAATGGACTCCTGGCATGAGGGTGAAGGAGTTTCACGGTGTGGGCAAAGAGAGGACCAGGAATTTGGAGAAAGTTCAAAGAAGAAATGGCGTCATCATCACCACATACTGTATGCTTATAAACAACTGGCAGCAATTGTCATCATACCATGGTAAAGAGTTCACATGGGACTACATGATCCTGGATGAGGCGCACAAGATCAAATCCACGGCAACCAAAACAGCCAAAAGTGCTGCTGCCATACCATCAAAAAACCGAGTTCTCCTCACAGGCACTCCAGTCCAGAACAACCTAAAAGAAATGTGGGCTCTCTTTGACTTTGCTTGCCAAGGCACTCTCCTCGGCACAGCTAAAACATTCAAAACAGAGTATGAGAACCCCATCACCCGGGCCCGAGAGAAGGACGCCACTCCGGGGGAAAAGGCTCTCGGGTCTCGGATGTCTGAGAACCTCATGACCATCATAAAACCCTACTTTCTCCGCAGGACAAAAGCAGAAGTGCAAAAGAACAAAATGAACGGCACACATCCATGCGAAGAGGACTATTCAGACAAGAACAGCAAAGTTTCAAACCTTCCAAAAGACTCTGGAGCAGTCATGCCCACGCTGACGAGAAAGAACGACCTGATTGTCTGGACTTACCTGAGCTCTGTTCAGGAAGACATATACAGGCAGTTCCTTTCCCTAGACCACATCAAAGAGCTGCTCATGACCACCAGATCACCTCTAGCTGAATTAAACATAATGAAAAAACTGTGTGACCACCCAAGACTGCTTTCTGCTGCAGCCATAGCCAAGTTAGGCTTGGAGGAAAGTACAGCTGAAAATGAAAACATGGAGGCAGACACAGGCAGCATCGCAAACGTGTCTGACGACACCTTAATATCTGAGTCTGGAAAACTTGTCTTTCTGTTTGCACTGCTTGAAAGGCTCAAAGAAGAAGGCCACCGCACACTTGTCTTTGCTCATTACAGGAAAGTGCTTGACATCATTCAACGCATTCTGGGCAACCGAGGATTCAAAGTATTGAGACTGGATGGCACAGTAACACAGGTTGTAGAGAGAGAGCGGCTTATTACTCTGTTCCAGACAGACAAACGTTACTCTGTCTTCCTCCTGACCACCCAGGTTGGAGGAGTTGGCATCACTTTGACGGCAGCAAATCGAGTCGTGATCTATGACCCCAGCTGGAACCCAGCAACAGACGCCCAAGCTGTTGACAGGGCGTACCGCATCGGCCAGACTGAAAATGTTGTCATTTACAGGCTGATAACGTGCGGCACGGTGGAGGAGAAGATCTACAGACGGCAGGTTTTCAAAGACTCTCTAATCAGACAGAATACTGGGGACAAAAAGAACCCTTTTCGGTACTTCAGCAAGCAAGAGCTGAAGGAGCTCTTCATTCTGGAGGACCCACGGTCCTCATCCACACAGATGCAGCTTCAGGCTCTCCACTCCAGACACCGGCGGACAGACCCTGAACTGGATGAGCACATTGCCCACCTCCACTCCATGGAGATCTTTGGGATCTCTGACCACGACCTGATGTATTCTCTCGATGTCAACCATGACGAGGCCGAGGACCAAGAGGCGCACCACTACATTGAAGGGAGGGTCCAGAAGGCCCAAGAGCTGATGAAGGCTGAGTCAGAATTACAGATGCAGATGGCAGAGAGCATGGCATCAAGCACAGAACCAGCCTGGCTCAGACAACCACTGGACAATCACAACAGAGAGCGTTCTAATGAGAAGAAGACAAAAAATCCGAGACCAAGTCCTTCCTATCCACAGCCTGACCACAACTTCAATGGGTCACCTGTTGTGGTGGAGTTGGACCAGTCGAGTTCTGACAAGGAGGCCGGCCAACAGAATATGAGTGACCGAGTCATTGATCTTACTGCAGATGACAGTATGTCAGAAGAACAACGTTTTGTAGAAGTAAGCCAAGACAACCTTGCCCAGCTGAACCTGGATTCCCTAAAACACCGGTCTGTCAAGCAGGAGAGAAGTTACATGATAGAAGAAGACACTGCTCCTCGGGAGGTGATCGAGGAGTCTTTGATGATGTCAGAGGCCAGTGATGTTGCAGCTGGTGATAAGGCAGATGCCTCTGTTCAAGAGCTAATAGATGAGTCTACATCGTCTGAGGATGTAGTAGCTTCAGCAGGTGATGGCAGCCCTGCATACATTACAGCACTTGATGAAGATGAGGAGCTAAACGGAACTTCATGTTCACAATACAACTCTAAGATGGACTTTGGGCATTCTCATGGCACATCCCTGCAAAACAAACGACTTTCTGTCTTGCAAGCATCCTGTTCAAGCTTTAAAGCAGAAACATCATCAAGAGTCAGTACGGGGCTTGAATCCTGTGAAGGCAACTTCCATTTACAGCTTGAGGACAGTGAGATGTTCTCAGACTATCAAGAGACTGATGCAGAGGAGAGGGACCTGCTGTCGCAGCTGCAGATGGAGGGGAGTTTTGACATAAATAAATCCCTTTCTGAGAGACAACATGGAAAAGTGCTCGGCCACAGCCTTAACAGGGCCTCTGAAATGGACGAGTCAATGAATGAATCCATTGTGGCTACCAAGAAGAAAAGAGCAGCAGTTATTTATGATAGTGAGGATGATGATGATGATGTTGGTGGTGGTGGTGATGATGATGATAAGAGTCAACTCAACAACTCCTTCCAGGCTCTTGGAGCATCAACACCTAAATCTGCGCCATCTCGCCCCACCCCTCTCAGGTCAAGAAAGAGTGTGGGAGGAAACACCTCCGTGGCCTCACGCCGGTCCCTCCTCTTGTCCATCATCGACGATATGGAGAACCACAACGAAGCGATGACTGATGAGGATGAAGAAGATAATGGTGTTTCAGAGAGGCATTCTGATGAGGCCGAAGAGGTCAACGAGATTGGTTCATCTCTGGATGAGCTTCAGCTGGAGAAGTCTGTTGGAGAAACATTAAACACAGAGGGTGAGGAGGAAGAAGAAGAGGAGGATAATGATGATGATGATGATGATTACTCTGAGTCAGCAGATTCTACCGATGTGTCGGGACAGGAAATGAGCAGCAACATGGAGCAGTCAACCAGCGAGCCTGAGCTAGCCTCCTCAGAGAGGATGGATCAGTGCACCACTGATGCAGGAGTCAAGACAAAGCCTTCCGTCGAGGAAGAGAGTTTCGACTCCCTGGTTATTAAAGGAAAGGCGTGCCACAGCCAAGGGAAGCCGGACGACGCCCTGGGCTTCTTCCTGAGGGCTATCGACATCAAACCTGGAGATCCTGAGATTCAGCTCATGACCATCCAACTGTACCGACAGCTGAGTCAGAGGAGTTAACCGTTCAGAACAATCCTGTGATGGAAACTTCTACCACAACCTGAAATTATACTGTTAGAATGGACTGTCATGGCCACGCTGGATGTTCAACTAATCCAACGTGCAACTAGGGGTGCACGATTCAGAAAATGTACAAATATGAATCTATTTTTGGAATTCCATGAATCGATTTAGTATCAGTAGAGCTTGAATCAATTCATGAATGTGAATCAATCTTCTTATTTTTTTTTTTTTTTTTTTAACACCATTAGTACTCACTAAACCCAAAAGTGAGTTGGTTCATCTGTCCAGACTTATTCTTTAATTTTGACACCATAACAACACCTCGTAATACCTTGTGATCCATGTGCTTCTAAAACTGTAATTTGCCTATGGCATGTAACTACCAGTATTGAAGGAAGTACAATTGCATTTTTTAAAGAATTCATGTTTTGTCACCTTTGGCAAGCACATAATTTCCATAAACATAACCAATTTGTATCTTTGTATTATTGCTGTTAAAAGCATGTATCATATTTTGTATATTTACAGAAATTAGATGCAATGCATGTATTCAGCTGGTTCAGAATCCTTATTTGTTGATAAACCAAAAAAACTATTGGTTGTATATATGTAGTGTCTTACTGAAAAAAATAATAAAATGTCCCTGTAAAGTAGTTTTGTATTTAGATTTTCTATGGGTTGGGAGTCAGTATGCGGACAGGGTTGCAAGAGATTTCTTAATTGATATATTCATTATCACTGCAACTAACAATAGTTTTCATTGGCAGTTCCTGTAAATGATTTTGTCTCGTGTGACCTGTTTTGTCTCTAAAATACCAGAAGAGGGTGACAAATTCCCATGACAGAATGAATGATGTCATGTCTTGTCCAACCAATAATTCAGAAAACAAAACTATTCAGTTTGCTGTGATATAAAGATAAAATCAAAAAATTCTCACAATTAAGAAGCAAGAACCAGCAACTGTTTGATAATCGGTTGATTAGTTGAGCCACAGAAATTCAGCTCTAAAGCTGATGTAAATATAATGGACTCAAGTTATGAAATTGTCTTTTTGAAAATTATTTATTTATTATCATTTCCGCATAATTACAAAAGAAAATAATTTGTAATTTGTTCAACAGAAAATCAACCACAGCTGAATAATTGTTAAAGTGAAGTCAAGCAACTCTGCCAATCATTCTCCTGTTGCAGCTTTACATTTTCTGTTTTATTTTACAGTTAACAAAATTATTGTTTTTTTAAGATTATATTTTTGGGCATTTTAGGTCTTTATTTATATAAGACAGCTGAAGACATGAAAGGGCAGAGAGAGGGGGAATGACATGCAGCAACATGCAGCAGGTTGAGGTTGAACCTGGGCCCACTGTGTCAAGGAGTAAACTTCTATATATTTTTCATTCATAATTGTATTAATTTATGAACGCAATAATGGTTTTCATTCGTTGCAGGGTTCTGAGCTGCTTGTTTTAGGCATTCTGAATGAAAATGTAAATTTAAACTGTAAGAAAAATTGTTTAACCGTCATCTCACAGAAGAAATCAGTCAATTTAAATGATTAAAGAGACAATATGCTGCCACTATGTCTGTCAATTAATAGTGTTCTTCAGGATGAAGTTCATTTGGAAATAGCATTTAGTTTTAATCTTTTAAATTGAAAAAAAAAACTGTTTATGTAATGTGACTCATTTTACAAGATTTAAAGAAGGGACCTAAACGAACCCCAATCTTCTTTATCTGCTTTAAATTTCAGCCAATCAGCGATCACTATTACAAACGTCCCTTTTATTGGGGCTCAAAATGGTTTATCAGTGTCAGAGTGACAGTGCTTTTGGAAAAAAAACGCCGAGACTTTTCCGTTTTTTTTGTTTTTGATTTGTTTTTTGGTGAAGGTCTAACTTTGAAAACTTTAACCTTCCTCCTGTTCAAGTTATAATGAAGTAATGATCTGAACAAGGTGCGCTCGGTTTGCTTCACTGCACAGCCCGATAAGTGGCGCATGCGCTGTTGAAGCTTATTTATTCCAGCTGGAGTGCAATGCTGTGGATTAGTGACGTAAGCAGAAACTAGTAGCCAATGACTTCTGGTTGACTTAGTTTGACTTCAAAATAAAGGTTTTGCTCATGGATAATAAGAGATCGGTTTTGCTCCGGCTCTGAAATTTAATGAAACAAAACTGTAAGATACAGTAAATAGTAAATAAAAATACTTAAAACTTAATTTGTCAAGTCCAATCTATTAATTGAGCTCCTTTAAAAAGAACCCACGTTGATCAAAGTGATGTGCACAGGCTAGAGAATGGTATTCAAAATCACAAAATGACAAACTAACCAACACCGATCAAAACACAAAGAATTACAAGTAAAAGTCCTGTAGTCAATACCTTAAGTAAAGGTAAATAAGTATTATCAGCAAAATATACTTATTTAAAAATATTAGAATATTATTTCTGATGCAAAAATATGAGCAGCATTTTATTATTGAGTTGGTCGAGGTAGCTACTTTGTACTGTTGGGTAGTTCAATCTTTAGCAATTATAACTATGAGCTCAACAGTGTTAATTTCAATATTTCTCCTTGAAGTGTGATGAAGTAGCAAAGTATCTTAAAATGGAAACACAAGTAAAGTAAACAACACAATATTAACAATACAAGTATACAAATAAACAGTAATACTTTATAACAGACACAAAAGTATATATAAGGAAAAACCAAAAAAGGAAAATGGGTCTACATTAAAAAAATGGTAACTTTGAATAAAAACATTAAATTGGGAGCACAGTCTCACAGTTTTATTGTCTTAGTATAGCTCCATTTCTTTCTTGAAAACATTGAAGTGAGGTTTTATTTAAGCAATTTACATTTATGAATGTAAAAATTAATGGCCTGTATTGAGTTGAATCTTGGAAAAACGCCTAGGTCTCCCCGGAAGAGGACATTTTGTATCTCATGGGACCTCCCTTGCCACACAAGAAAAGAAAAAAAAACAGTTCTTGTAAATGTTCAAAATTGCAGATTAAACATCCAAGATCCATCTATAAATTGCTTCAGTTAATGGGTGTGTGTACAGTTCAATTTTAGCATGGGAATCAAACCAGGCACAGCTTAAATCAATCTAGTTTTTGAATTTGACAAGGAAGGACCTAACCAGGTAACATCATAGACTTTAAATTTATTCAATATATACACATTTTATGGGTAACATCGATGATTTAGTTATTTTCATTAAAGTTAGTCTTATTTTGAAGTGCGTCACAGGAAACATAGATTCTTCACGCAAACTTGTTTTAGATTCCTGTCGAGTTTACAAGGAGAGAAATAGCTGCTCCAGCACGGTGAGAACAGACTTTACTCAACCGTGACTCAAAAGAAAAAACATTCACACTCACACTTTGTGTTTTAACTCACAGGTTTAACAACTGAAACATCAGCTGGAGACGTTGTGGGTCCGATAGTTAGCTACCGACTGTGACTGAGGATCATCAGCTGGGACGGGAATGGCTCGGCCGAGGAAGAAAACCACTCCGGGGTGTTTAGCATGAGGCTCCGCGGGGGGAAACGACTGGAAGACAACAGTACAGACTACAATAATAATAGTAATAATAATAATAGTAATACTAAGAAGAAACAAAGGAGAAGACGGACTATTTGTGTGAAAACTGCCCGGTGACATTTAAAAGAAGAAGAAGAAGAAGATGGGAGGTATGGTAGAGATGCTGGAGGTCTGCTGCCTGCTGCTGCTGTTCCTCAGCGGAAACTCACAATGTAGAGGTGAGTGTGGGTTAATACACTAAGGGTAACCATTGCTCTGTCAATATTAACATATGGGGTCTATGGGGTAAATACACTGAAGATGGGGATGAGTACAGTGAGGGTGGACGGTGAGGTTGTAGGTAAAAACAGTGAGGATAAATACAGTGAGACTGAGGAGGGTGACTGGGTGAGGATAAAAACTGAGGGTGACAAGAGTGATGGTGGGGATGAGTACACTGACGGTGAAGAGGGTGGACAGGACAGAGGTGTATGTGTGTGTGTGTGTGTGTGTGTGTGTGTGTGTGTGTGTATACACACACTGTACTATATTATACTCAATTGGACTCTGAGTGTACTACTCTTTAGTGTACAGTACTGTGCTATACTACATTACACTGTACTATACAACTGTACTACTTGAATATTATAAAGTCTTATATATTCTTACAAATATTCTTTGCCAGAAGACACACTGAAATTCTCTGAGATTATAGTCACACAAAATAGTTCCCAACACACAAAAGCACACCCATCCAAATCAGTGTGTGGTTTACTACTAAATACTGTAGGCCCAATCTCCAGGGGCCTATGTATTAGATTTGCAGCATTCATACTAAAAGATGGCTTACGCTCCAAACTTGATAAGTATGTACGCACAGAAGGTTTTACATCTATATCCTGCGAACAATTTCTTTATATATCACAATCAACGAGCCACTGAGCCTGCCTTGCCTTCTCCCATCTCCCTGAGTCAGGTTCATTTCCTACAACTGGTTCACTTATACATCATCATGGGATCAATTACTCATCACACATGAATTTGCCCAATTCTTTCACAGAAGATGGATTTGTGTGAGCCGTACAGTCTTTTCAGAGACAATTGCATTTTTCTGTGCCGATCTTGTTGTTGCACAGTAAGTAAGATAATTTCACCTGTGGAAAATAATCAGGAGTGCCCACAATATAGCTATTAACAGGGTTACTGAATTTTAAGTTATAATGTTTTATAAACCATTTTTTTAAAATAATCTTTCTCTGAATATTGCCCCCTCCTCCAGCTATATAATTAATTAATTTTTTACCTACAATGGTCCTAACACACCTTTTGTATGTCTCTGTTATTCAGTCTTTCATATAAATAGGGGTAGGCAAAATGTTAGAAACCCCTCTCAGTATAACTCATAACAGTTCCACTGCAGCACAAACCATGACATGCAAAATGGTCCTAACGTTGAATCGACACTGACTGAACTTTATAACCTTATGAAGGAGGATTTAGTTGAGCTAAGTAAGTGTAAATATGAGTGACACTTATTCCAGTTGGGTTCATTTATTTGTAAAATAGTTTTACTTTTGTTCTGATCTGTTTAAGGATAAGAAAAGCGTGCATGCATTCAAATCTGTGTGTGTGTGTGTGTGTGTGTGTGTGTGTATTGGCGTCTCGCTCAGGCAGGTTGAGCGTTAAGCAGCTTAGCATCGCCGGCCGCCGGGCTCACAGCCGAGTCCTTCAGCAGCTCCGACTCTGACAGGAAGTAAACCCTGTTTAACACTTGTGTGTGTGTTTCTTTCTGTGTGTGTGTGTGTGTGTGTGTGTGTCTGTGTGTGTCTGTGTGTGTGGTGTGTGTTCACTGACAGAAACACTCAAACATCCAGAGAGTTTGAATGAATGTGAGTGATTGCATTTACAGGAATGACACACACACACACACACACACACACACACACACACACACACACACACACACTCACTTTGTTGGAGCAGCACTCCCTGTTTCCCTGAAAGATGACTCACTCTGTTTTTTCTCTCCAGACTGAACATGAACAAATCTGCAGCTCTGAGGCACAAAACCTGCTTTCACACGTAAAGCTTCGACCAAAAATGTTCTCTGTTAAAAGACTGGTCCAGCGTTATTCTATATTTTTGCTTTTACTTATTGTCAAGAAATCTCATGACAATGTGATATTCTGTCTCTCAGTACTGGCTGTGGCCACGGGTGTCAGTTTGATTTCACATACCTCAGAGCTTCTCTCATAAATATGTGAATACTTAATTAGATAATTTGTCTTTGTCTTATCCCAAGCACAGCTAGGTCCATACAATATATATAACACCGAACCCCATTCAAAAATATACAATAGTAAAAATTTGCAGGAAGCAGCAAATAATTATATAGATAATAAAAGAGAGCACTATTTATTAAACGACGCAGTCCCTCTGTGTCCAGTGCTGGCCTTTAGGATCCTAAATTGACAGCCAGACAGGAGCAATTCTCCTTATCTTATACATTTATATAAATTTAGCAAATGTGTTATAAATAAGCTGCACACCTTTCCTTTACAGCAGTGCGCTTTTGCTGAGTTACTGACTGGAATATGTTGAATAGGGTTTACAAAATGTTTGGACTAAAGATAGGAGCTCTGATGTTGAGTCCATTTTCATAGTCTGGGAATGTCTCATCTCTCTCTTCAAAAAAGCGCTTTTGTACACTTCTTTTTTAGGGGCAGGTGCATCGGAAAAGGTAAAGGTTACCAGTCACACTTGTTGAAGAAGTCCCGCACACTGTTCCTTACGCATGCAAATACTTTGTGTGAAAATTTCACATGAAGAAGGTCTGTGTGAATGCAATGTTGTGAAATAAAGTATTTGCATGCGGGACTTCTTTAACCGATCTCTGTCTCTGAATTGAAAGAAGAACATCAAAGATCTTACGAGAGTTTGAGATCAGGGATGTGAAGCCTCAGAATTAACTAATGTGATCTCTGTAGGGAGAACTGAGAGAAAAAGTAGGAAGGAGCAGTTTGAGAGAGGAACTGGAACTGTTTCAATTTTCTTTTCTTTTTTTTAACGTTTTTTTCCAAAGTTCTTTGTGATATTTGTAATGTTGACATTTTTAGCGATTATTTCGATGCCCCATTTTTTGTGACAAAACAAAAAATTTACTGTAAACGGGTCTATTTGACCCAAAGACCACATGAGGGTTAAATTGTACAATACCTTCAAATGTTACATGGTCATAGTCGGGGTCATCCTGAACAGGATTACATTTAGCATTACTGCAAACCTCCGAATGAAAAGATTGAATGTGGACATTTCAATGTCTTACAATATCATTTGAGCTGACGTTCCCTGTAAAGTAATTGTGGAGTAAAACTACTTCAAATTGTATATGGTTATAGGAACATTTTGTCCAAAAGTCCCTTGCATATTGAGATAAACAGACAGGCGTTACTGAGAGCAGATTAGATTTCTCTTAAAAATACAAGTTTTCTTTTGATTTTGTTTTCTCTGTTTTCTTAAAGAAATCAGTTGAATTGCTTTAGGATTTTGCCGCCATTGCTTTATATTTCCATTAACTTTACTTTAGATTTCTCTACATACTGTACACAGACGGACAGACAGAAAGACAGTCAGGTGTTGCTGAGAGGTAAATAATCATTACATACAGAAATACTTCTATATAAAGGGCCACACACACAGAAACACGCATAGACCCAATTACAAAGGGCTTATTCACCCCATGAAATGAGACAAACAAACCCAGCTAAGGCGGCAGTGATGTGTACACAAAGACTTTATTTAACAGAGAAGAAGAACAGAGAGAGAGGGCATCTGTCTTGTTACTTCATGTTTTACCTTTAGATTATCACAAATTTATATACAAACATTTGATGTTAATCCACTAACTCTTCCTATTTCAAATGCAACATCGTCAGTAAGTGTGTTTCCATCCACCTGTTTTCATGTGACTATAATTGAAGTGTGGTTTTCCCACAAGGCCTAAGCTATTTTGACTGACCAGCACTAGCATGTTAGCAATTAGCTCCACAGCTATAGTATTTCACCTGCTACCACTGAGCCTCTACAACCAAGAGGTGTAAATCACATGTTTCGATTTGAGTATCAACACTTTATTTACTGATATCACAAATTCTGCCACAAACCCTATCAACGCATCGTTACACTGTTGGTTATTAACTTAATATTGTTTCTTTGTCTGCCATTTTGTTTTTTTATTTCTTGGGTTCAGTTTCAGGTAGCAGGGAAAAGATTTAGAAGGTTTAAAGTTTTAGTTATCTGAATGTTGACAACACACTGAAACAGTAAATGAGAGAGCGGCACTAAATCTGGACCACAGTGAGTGCCCCGTCCTCTAATCCACTCTCACTCTCTGTTAGCAGTAAAAACTCAAACTGATCTGCAGCTTGGACTGAAGCTTCTCTCTGAGTCCAAAACACAATTTAAAACACATCTTTTTTATATTTCAGCCTCAGCATCCAACTCACAAAGCTAGCAACACAACATGCTAAAACGCTAAAGAGGTTTTT
Source organism: Etheostoma cragini (assembly GCF_013103735.1). Taxonomy (NCBI): domain Eukaryota; kingdom Metazoa; phylum Chordata; class Actinopteri; order Perciformes; family Percidae; genus Etheostoma; species Etheostoma cragini. The sequence goes on from NC_048411.1 coordinate 16,245,630, forward strand.
TGTTTGTTTTTAGTTTTTTCCTTTATATATGAACTCTGGACAATGTCGGGATTATCAAGTCAAGACATTGTCTGGAGTTTCTGTTTCTCACCCAGACTCTGTTTGGTTTAAGGGAGGGGTGGTGTGTGGCCGGGTTGCACAGCGGGTAGAGCAGGCGCACATATACTTCGAGGTTTATGCCTCGATGCAGAGGTCTAGGGTTTGAACCCAATCTGTGACAATTTCTTGCATGTCTTCTCCCTCTCTCCCCTTTCTCACCTAGCTGTCCTATCAAATAAAGACTGAAAAGCCCCAAAAAATAATCCCCCCTAAAAAGGGAGGGGGGGGCGCATGGATAGAGCGATAGTTTCCACCTCTGTCCTCCGGCAACAAGGCTCCTACATCTTTCCATAATATAGTCAGACACCTATAATGATCTGAGACTGACAAACGTTGGCACTTAAGTGGCCGTACCTTGACGGTGATAATTGCCCTGAAAGATTACATTGCAGCCAATTTCTCAGCTGCTGGCAGCGGGGCTCTTGGTCAACACCGGACCAATTTTAAAATGTCAAAAATACTGGACTTCGAATTCCTCATTACTGTTGTCATGGTTACCTCTGAGTGAGCCTTCTGATTGGTGGAGGGGTGTTTGACGTTATCGAGAGGTGACAAACTTCCTCAGGATGTGTGATTTTTTTCAAACAGTTTCAGTAAGGTTATTCATGTCTTACGTGACTTTACTGCACTAGATTTGGTCAGTCAGATTTCTTTCAATGTTGCTCATCTGTGGGTTTCCTTCTGCAGACTCTCAGCGTACAGAACACCTCTCCTCCTATCAGATGACTGTCCCTCGACTAATAGGAGGCAGGCTGAGGCGGGACGTGGATGGGAGACCCCCCAATCAGGTACTGAGCTTTTGTTACTCTAGTTAAAGTTCTGGTTCTCGTAATTTTCTCTGTTATTGCTGTATGACCTTTAACTTTTAGGAAACCAACTCAGCAGAGAAACAGCTGAGTTGGAGAAACAGGTCCACTTCCTGTTTGTGTGACCTCACTTCATCATCGCTGTGCCAACAGTTCTTTATCTCTTTTTACTTTAAAGCTAGTTTTCTTTACAGACGGCAAAATAAACGGCTTCATGGTTTGCGAAAAGCCAGCTATCCCCTCTCTGTCCTTAGCCCCTCACATCTAACAGTTACCAGTTTCCACCATTGAATCTACAGTACGTTGAGTAATCAGGACCAAAGTACTACTGTAACCATACACAAATACACATCTTTAACAATAAATATCTATCAAATACATTCAAGAAACAGTCAATCAAACATCTGTCTTTGACTTTGGTTTCATTTCTCACTAACAGCAGCATATCAGGCTGCAGGCAGAAAGTGAGCTTAATGCACAATGGGTGGGTGCGCAGCTGAAAGTGTCCTCCGTAGGGCTACAACAGTGAAGAATGGTTCCTCACAAGAAGAACATCAGACTAATAAGAAATGAATTAGTTGATAAGGTGGAACTGGACTTTCTCTACCAACAGTTCAGTATGAACACAGTTTATGTTGCAGGACCACCTTAAAACACACACACACACACACACACACACCCCGCCCCCCCCTCCCACACACACACACACACACACATTAACACACTGGTGAAATAGGAGCACGATCGGAGCAAGTGACGCCGTGTGAAAGTATGATGTGTGCAGCCTGCAGCCATTCTGTCCCCTTGTCTGATGTGTTTTTATTCTCCGAAGTAATAAATAACATCTGAAGGGTCCAGAATCTAAAACACACTTCATCTTTTCATCTGTAACTCATTCTTTAGCATTTATGAACAGGTATAAACACTACATACACATTTATAATACTCTATAATGTAATTTGAAACGCAACATGTAAAGGAGACGTTTTTAAGACATTTAAGTAAATTCTCTTATTCTCTTACTGCTGACCCAGTTTTAAATCATTTTGTACTCTGGACAGGCAGAAACAGACCTTTGCAAACAAAGACACAGACACCCACAGTGTCTTCCTGATTGTCTTATCAATCCTGACTTGCCCTTCTGTGATTTGTCATGTCTGTATCCGATTAACCTTATTTCAGAAGAATACAAACATCATCAGCCTCGACTATCTGTGGTTAACATGCGCAGAGCCAAGCTAATACTTATAAAGTACTGTTTAAAATTTATATAATCTTCTTTGTCATTTTTTATCAATGATGATAAGAACGTTTAGTCATCAATGTTTTATTAGACTCCGTAGAATTAGCATTTCCTTGCTGTCCATGAGGTGGATGCAAAACACAGCACAAAAACCTGAATGTACAAACATAGCATGCGTTAAAGACATGTTAGTATGGACAGAGACTGGTTCTGAAAGGGTGCTATTAGATTGTTTAAGTTTTAAAACGCTGTTTTAAAATGAAAACAAAGTAGTATAGATGTAGCCTGAGAGTCAGATGTTCAGATTGATACCACTCTCCTGAAGCTACAGCCAGCAGCTGGTGAGCTTAGCATAAAGACAGTAAACATCACAAAATACCCAATTACAATGTTACATGTCATTTAGCTGATGCTTTCATCCAAAGCGTCTGCTACATATGTCAGAAGTCACATGCCTCTGGAGCAACTATGGCTTAAGTGGCTTGCTCAGGATCACATTGGTTGATGCATCAAAGTGGGAATTGAACCCAGGTCTCCTACACTAAAGGCATGTATCATATCTACTGTGCCATCCCCACCAATGGTGCTTATAAATGATAAACATGAAGGCTAAAATATAGTCCTGTACAGTTTAAGGACCTGACAGTGGTGATTATACACAATACACAATATAATTTACTCAACAACACAACGTTTTATGGTGTCAGTACGTTGGTATCTGAAACAATTCCCCGCCCACTGATCTGCCTACAGGACACAACGCTCTGTAGGAGAAGATAAACTGCTAGTGCTATTAAAAGCTTACATGGATATCAAAATGTTTTATAAATGTTGTTAGAGTAGACTCTTTTTAGTCATTGTGGACATTTTTAAATAGAATGCTCTGTCAAAACAATAATGCCGGTACTCAACAAGAGGTAAAACCATGCTGTTATCTAAATTAAAAGGTTTATCCTTTGTACGGTGGCCTGTATAGGACATCTCAGCTTGTCAGGCACATCTGTCACACTGGCGCTCAACTTTGGTCAGACTGGACTATAAAGTCAATGCTAACATGAGCAAGTTAAAGGGAAAGTTTAAAACTTTTGAAGTAGGGTTTTATGAGGTATTATCCATAGTCAGCGTATTACCTACAGTAGATGGCAGTCGGCATGCCCCCAGTTTGGACAAGCAGGCAGGAATTCCAAATCCAACAGGGAGCAATGTAGTGCTGTGGATGGGGGCAGCAGCTAAATGTAAAAAGAAATTAAAAAAATCAATTGCACCTTGCAGAGTACAAGAGTTGCTGGTCTAGCACTGCCTTGATCAGTTAGATAGTTCCTGTTATTTTGTGACTTTGGTAATTCCGTATTAGTTCTTTAAAACACCAGGTCGAAGATAAGATATTAGAATTGTTGTTGGATTATTTCATAAAAATATTTTAATGCTGTTGGCCGTTATAATGAAAATTGTGTCTTGTCTTAAAGGCCTAGTGTGTAGAACTTGTTATGATATAGCCTAAAAAAAACAGTCACCCATAAAAACTGAATCATTTGGGGTAATAACCAAATATGTCATAATAACATAAAAAGATATTACTGTTTTAAAAGTGAAAAGGATCTTGTTAAAAGTAGAAAATTATCATTATGATGACCTTTGCCCCCCACTGTGGTCAGAGCACAGAGAAGCAGTTTTTGGCAGCTAGGTGATGTAGTCCACCGCTGACTTCCTGTCCTATTTCACCTTAAACAAACCCCCACACACACAAACCCACAAACACACACACAGACAGCTGCTGCAGATACCAGCAGGTATGTGATTACTGCAGGGGTGAAAACACGCAAACACACACACCTACACACACACACACACACACACACAGGATGTCTGCCAGGTGAGTCAGAGGCTCGGGTAACCTTGGAGTTTAATTTAGTTTGTTTGAGTTTTTTGCGGCTTTTTTGAAGCTTCCTGTTGACACAACAAACCCTGCTCTTCCCTGTATCAGAACTAAGATCAGATTGAATCATATATCCGTGGTTGTTTTTTCATACGCCAATATTAAATTAAGTTAAACTAACTCCCTATGAGAAAGAAGATTTTACAGAATAAATAGTTCGAAACAGCACCCTACTGTGCATTTAGAGATGTTTCTGGTGGAACACCATGTCTGTCCACTGAGCCCTGTAAATCAGCATGAGTGAATTTTAAACCTGTCTTGCATCTTTCATATGCCTGCTCACCAAATCGTTGCTGTTACAGAGTAGTTAATGTCGTGGATATGATTTGGATTGTGAATAAGCTGATACTGTACGTGATGCTGTGATATTGTCACACAAACACACAGACTTTTAAAATGTTCACTCTATTATTAATGTTTATTAAGTAACTTTAACTGTATCACTTGCACAAAGAACGCCGCGGCCCCTGGTAATCAGATCTCTTATGAGTGATCTTGGGCACAATTAAAACCACAATTGGACAATATGAAAATATAAATAATGGTCCACGCCCAATCCTACATGAACTCAAACACCTGACCAATCACCTCTGACAGCTTCTTTAAATAATCATTGTAAAGTAAATTAATCTAAATGGCAGTTTTATACATCAGTGGTTAATTCTAAAACAGTGCCCTGCAGTCCATGTATGAGGCAAATACCTGTGAATTATTGACATATCTGTAATAGCCGACAGAAAAGCCCGAAAGTTAGAAAGCGCTTCAGAAATAGTCCACTTTAAACTGTCTCAGCTTACACATAAAGTAGGATCTGTTTAAACCTCTCCCCCTGTAAATGACACTAAGCATTATTACATCATTTTTATCCTGATATTTAAATTAACTTTCAGCTTCTATACAGTCACCAATGGTAAATACCTGTTGGGGTTTGTGATGGCCACACCTGCTGGCACACAGTTGATAAATAAATAAATAAGTGGTGTGTGTGTGTGTGTGTGTGTGTGTGTGTGTGTGT
>NC_048411.1:16250880-16253065 GCF_013103735.1 Etheostoma cragini
GTTAGTTTGATCTGGTGCTATTTTTGTATAAGCTCAATTATCTGAGTTCATTAACAAAGGTCAATATTTGTGCATTGTATGTTTTTATTAAACTAACAAGTCGTTTCTGTCTGTCTTCAGGTCTCTTATGTCATCAGTGTGGATGGAAAAGATCACGTTGTTCATCTGGAGAGAAATGAGTAAGTTGTGATATGATATGGGGATCCAGTAGTACTGTAGGACAGCTGTTCTCTTTGTATACACTGACTTTTGATCTGTAAACTGTTGCAGGTTAATGTAACTTAGCTGTTACTGTGTTAAGCCACAGTCTAGGGGTGCCTAGGACACAACATGAAAAAAGGCCCCATCTTCCACCTCTCCCAAGTAGCCACAAAACTATTTGTTTTAATGTCACAACTTATTTATTTTACATTAAATAAAACATGTATAAATAAACATAGATACAGGTAATTTAAATGAGGCTTCAGGGTGGCCAACCACTAAAATAACAACCCTGTCTAGAAATTAAGTCATTGACCTAAGAAACCAAAATATGGCCAAAAGAATAACAAACAACTTACCTCCCTAACTGATTAAACAAGAGAAAACAAAATTAACACACCTGGCAGTCCACCCTCGCTATTGCAAGGTAAGTACCTAATCTAACACAACAGTTGAACAAAGAGAAAGTGTGGCTGGTTGGGAGGTGATGAGGAATGCCTGCTGCCTGCCAACGGCCGCCATCTTGGCTCTTTAAATATCCGGTGGTTCCCCAGCTGCAGCCAATCATGGGTTGGGCATGTTTGCACCAATTATCTTCCAGCTATCGCACAGCTCCTTTTTAAATGTGAAAACAAGATAGAACACAGGACACGCAGGCACACACAGCAAACACAGAAACAGGATGACAGTAGTCACAATATACTGCAAGATACTTTAACTGATCAGCAGCAAGTTCATTCTTCACGTTAGAAGTAGTAAAAACAAAATGGTCTTAAAAGGATAGTTCAGATATTTTGAACTTTGTACTTACTCAAAGTCAGTGTTTGAGCTACCGTAGAGGGCTGTCGGCACTCCCCCAGTTTGGAAAAGCAAAATCCAACATGGAAATTAAACAATTTAAAAAATCAATATTAGTTTAAGTGTACGCTATATAGAATATTTTCCCTGCTGGAAACTCAAGCGATTATTTATGCTCTCTTCAAATCCACCAGACTCTTTTGACAAAAACAGTAAACACCTGTCTGTCAGCAAGATAAAGCAGTGAAAATATTCCACATTTAGCATACACTTAAACTGAAATTGTTTTTGTTTTTTTAGGAATACGTTTCACTGCTGACACCGTCCACAGCATTGCTTAGGTTCTGGGTCGGTATTCCCGTTTGCTTCCGATCTTTTGAAGTGGGGTTGAATGAGGTACTTATCCAGTTTGCCGACTGTGTTTCCACCAACATTGCTGATACTCAGCTCTTTTTTTCTCTCAGTATCTCTCCGTGGTGAACACACTGTTAAACCTCAGTGACTAAATTAGAGAGCTACATGATAACAGGCTGCTGAGGTTCATCTGAAGGACGAGTCTGCAGAAACATGCCAACTTAAGAGGATCATCAGTTGTTTTTTTACTTTTTTAAATAACAGATACAGTACATTGCTTTGCTTTGGCTTCTCCAAACTTGGGGCGTGCTGACCGCCATCTACTTTAGATAATACACTTACTGTGGATGATAGCTCATACAACCCCACTTTCTACATACAACCATCCTTAAACTCCTCTTACTAGTTTTACCAAAACTTTCAACTGCATGTCACATTGATAAAGATCATGAAAGTTCTGTAAGATGATTATTTAACAGAAATGTAACTGTATTTCCAAGAAGTACATTTAGTACCTGGTAACTAGTACTACAAGGCACAACCAGCTACAGACAAGTGGTAGACAAAGCTTGATAGACAGGCTACCAGACATTGTTATTGAGTTACATCGTTGTCCATGTTTTGGGCCGTGACGCCCCATGCAGAACCATTTACAACCGCGCGAGGTGGGGAGTGTTACCGCCTTTGACTCTTTCCCTGCTTCCAACGTTGGCTACATGGTTGCTGGATATACAGAACTTAATTTTCTTCACTTTCCTGGAGCACAGATGGATAGCTGAAAGGAACATTGCACAGTCTCTCTCTCTCTCTCTCTCTCTCTCTCTCTCTCTCT